>NW_026043916.1:0-170000 GCF_937001465.1 Orcinus orca | reverse complement strand
AACGAAATGGACTCAAAACCCCATATTAAACGCCTAAGAATGTACCTGACTAGTAATATCTTAAAATCTATGGATTGCTATGTCTCCGAAAGAGAATCAAGCATGTGTAGAGGGGCATAAACGCAGCAGTGATAGGATTGGAGAGGTTCGGTGAGCAAACGAAGACCCTTTGAAGTCATATTGAATGGTACCCATTCCACGGGTCTCAACTCTCCAGGTTTAAGGGATTCTTCCTTCAGCTAAAACATGCATGTGGAACCCAGAGTATGATCAACTGTGTGATCGGGAGACGTGTTCAAATATGTCTCAGTTCTCGTCCCCGGTACTCGGGTGCAACATTCCAGACGCTTTAATAACACTCTCCCGACTTGGAGAGTCAGTGCCTTTAACCTCCTGATTGGTCCAGTTTGCAGTTTCTACGGAAGATGAACCGGAATAGGGAGGACCAATGAGAGACTAGCTGGAAGTGTCTGGACGGGCAAATTTAACTCTCATTTCCCACCAGGAAGAGAAATTAACAAAAGGCTCAGCGTGCCGTGCCGGAATCAGATTAGGGCCTGAAGCAATCCTGCGGTGTTGCGGCCAGCTCACAAGAAAGCGAGTTGAAGAAAGGAGCTCAGAGGCACTGTAATAACAAACCTGCAGAGTTATAAATGACAGCTATCGTCCAAAAATATACTGAAGTAAGGCTGCCAAGAGGACTTCAAAGCGGGGCAGAATTGCAAGAATCCGATTTCAGGATGTAGACTGGAATTGCATTTAAAGCATAGGAAAAGAGGCAGAACGTCGACAATGATGCACTTGGCCAAAAGGGGTGTACGTGTTTTTTCCTGAATATATTCAGGAAAAAAACGTGTACGCCCTTTTTGGCCAACCAAGCAAGCTTGCAAAGGAAATCTGCACTACAATGAAGTCTCACTTCCCCCCGGTCAAAAGGGCCATCTGAAAAAAGTGTAAAATCCAGAAAGGCAGGACAGGCCATGGAGAACTGGGAGCCTTGTTATGCTGGTGGGTGGGATGTAAATTGCCAACAGCCACTGGGGAGAAGTGTGTGGTGTTTCCTGAAACATCTAAAAAACAAAGCAACAGAGCCTAGGGCACTTCCACTTATGGTCCTATAGCTTAGGGAAATTAAAATCAAAAAGACACAGCCACCCCAATGTTTGGGACGGCTCTGTTTACAAGAACCTCGTTTACGGTACAAGTTCAATATCACAGAAAGTGAAAAATGGATAAAGAAGTTGTGGTACTTACGTACAATGCAATATCACTCAGCAATGAAATCTATGTCATCAGGCCCGTAGCAGCATAGAGTGGATTCAGGTATGATGATTCTAACTGAAATAAGTCACACAGAATAAGAAACATCATAAGATATCACTAATACACGGAATGTATACTTGGCTACACAGGAACTGGATTACAAAACAGAACAGAGTCTCAAATTTAGAAAACCAACTTATGCTTGCTTAAGGGGAAAGGTGAGTTGGGGTGCTGCATAAAACCAGAGATTGAAATGAGCACAGATAAAGTTCCTTAAGCCAAATATGTAATAGACAAGAGCTATTCCTTGCTCAACAAAATGGACTCAAAACCCCATATTAAACGCCTAATAATGTACCTGACTAGTAAGTATCTTAAAACCTATGGATTGCTATGTCTCTGAAAGTGAATCAATCGTGAGTACAGGGGCAAAAACGCTGCAGTGATAGGATTGGAGAGTTTTGGTGGGCAAATGAAGACCCTTTGAAGTCATATTGCATGGTACCCATTCCACGGGTCTCAACTCTCCAGGTTTAAGGGATTCTTCCTTCAGCTAAAACATGCATGTGGAACACAGAGTATGATCAACCATGTGATCGGGAGACGTGTTGAAATATGTCTCAGTTCTCGTCCCCTGGTACTCGGGTGCAACATTCTAGATGCTTTACTAACACTCTCCCGACTTGGAGAGTCAGTGCCTTTAACCTCCTGTTTGGCCCAGTTTGCAAATTCCGCGGAAGATGAACAGGAATAGGGAGAACCAATGAGAGACTAGCTGGAGGTGTCTGGACGGGAAAATTTAACTCTCATTTCCCACCAGGAAGAGGAATTAACCAAAGGCTCAGCGTGCCATGCCGGAACCAGATTAGGGCCTGAAGCAATCCTGCGGTGTTGCGGCCAGCTCACAAGAAAGCGAGTTGAAGAAAGGAGCTCAGGGGCACTGTAATTCACAAACCTGCAGAGTTATAAATGACAGCTATCATCCAAAAATATACTGAAGTAAGGCTGCCAAGAGGACTTGAAAGCCGGGCAGAATTGCAGGAAACCGATTTCAGGAGGTAGACTGGAATTGCATTTAAAGCATAGGAAAAGAGGCAGAAGATCGACAATGATGCACTTGGCCAAAAAGGGCGTATGCGTTTTTTCCTGAATATATTCAGGAAAAAACGCATACGCCCTTTTTGGCCAACCAAGCAAGCTTGCAAAGGAAATCTGCACTACAATGAAGTCTCACTTCCCCCCGGTCACAAGGGCCATCTGAAAAAAGTGAAAAATCCAGAAAGGCAGGACAGGCCATGGAGAACTGGGAGCCTTGTTATGCTGATGGGCGGCATGTAAATCGCCAACAGTCACTGGGGAGAAGTGTATGGTGTTTCCTGAAACATCTAAAAAACAAAGCAACAGAGCCTAGGGCACTTCCACTTATGGTCCTATAGCTTAGGGAAATTAAAATCAAAAAGACACAGCCACCCCAAAGTTTGGGACGGCTCTGTTTACAAGAACTCCTTTACGGTACAAGTTCAATTTCGCAGACAGTGAAAAATGGATAAAGAAGTTTTGGTACTTACGTACAATGCAATATCACTCAGCAATGAAATCTATGTCATCAGGCCCGTAGCAGCATAATGAGTGGATTCAGGTATGATGATTCTAACTGAAATAAGTCACACAGAAAAAGAAACATCATAAGATATCACTAATACACGGAATGTAAACTTGGCTACACAGGAACTGAATTTCAAAACAGAACATGGTCCCAAATTTAGAAAATCAACTTATGCTTGCTTAAGGGGAAAGGTGAGTTGGGGTGCTGCATAAAACCAGAGATTGAAATGAGCACAGATAAAGTTCCTTAAGCCAAATATGTAATAGACAAGAGCTACTCCTTGCTCAACGAAATGGACTCAAAACCCCATATTAAACGCCTAAGAATGTACCTGACTAGTAATATCTTAAAATCTATGGATTGCTATGTCTCCGAAAGAGAATCAAGCATGTGTAGAGGGGCATAAACGCAGCAGTGATAGGATTGGAGAGGTTCGGTGAGCAAACGAAGACCCTTTGAAGTCATATTGAATGGTACCCATTCCACGGGTCTCAACTCTCCAGGTTTAAGGGATTCTTCCTTCAGCTAAAACATGCATGTGGAACCCAGAGTATGATCAACTGTGTGATCGGGAGACTTGTTCAAATATGTCTCAGTTTTCCTCCCCTGGTACTCGGGTGCAACATTCCAGATGCTTTACTAACACTCTCCTGACTTGGAGAGTCAGTGCCTTTAACCTCCTGTTTGGCCCAGTTTGCAATTTCTGCGGAAGATGAACAGGAATAGGGAGAACCAATGAGAGACTAGCTGGAGGTGTCTGGACGGGCAAATTTAACTTTCATTTCCCACCAGGAAGAGGAATTAACCAAAGGCTCAGCGTGCCGTGCCGGAACCAGATTAGGGCCTGAAGCAATCCTGCGGTGTTGCGGCCAGCTCACAAGAAAGCGAGTTGAAGAAAGGAGCTCAGGGGCACTGTAATTCACAAACCTGCACAGTTATAAATGACAGCTATCGTCCAAAAATATACTGAGGTAAGGCTGCCAAGAGGACTTGAAAGCGGGGCAGAATTGCAGGAAACCGATTTCAGGAGGTAGACTGGAATTGCATTTAAAGCATACGAAAAGAGGCAGAACGTTGACAATGATGCACTTGGCCAAAAAGGGCGTATGCGTTTTTTCCTGAATATATTCAGGAAAAAGTGCATACGATCTTTTTGGCCAACCAAGCAAGCTTGCAAAGGAAATCTGCACTACAATGAAGTCTCACTTCCCCCCAGTCAAAAGGGCCATCTGAAAAAAGTGTAAAATCGAGAAAGGCAGTACAGGCCATAGAGAACTGGGAGCCTTGTTATGCTGATGGGCGGGATGTAACTTGCCAACAGCCACTCAGGAGAAGTGTATGGTGTTTCCTGGAACATCTAAAACAAAGCAACAGAGCCTAGGGCACTTCCACTTATGGTCCTGCAGCTTAGGGAAATTAAAATCAAAAAGACACAGCCACCCCAATGTTTGGGACGGCTCTGTTTACAAGAACCTCTTTTACGGTGCAAGTTCAATATCGCAGAAAGTGAAAACTTGATAAAGAAGTTGTGGTACTTACGTACAATGCAATATCCCTCAGCAATGAAATCTATGTCATCAGGCCCATAGCAGCATAATGAGTGGATTCAGCTATGATGATTCTAACTGAAATAAGTCACACAGAAAAAGAAACATCATAAGATATCACTAATACACGGAATGTAAACTTGGCTACAAGGGAACTGGATTACAAAACAGAACAGGGTCTCAAATTTAGAAAATCAACTTATGCTTGCTTAAGGGGAAAGGTGAGTTGGGGTGCTGCATAAAACCAGAGATTGAAATGAACACAGATAAAGTTCCTTAAGCCAAATACGTAATAGACAAGAGCTACTCCTTGCTCAACGAAATGGACTCAACACCCCATATTGAACACCTAAGAATGTACCTGACTAGTAAGTATCTTAAAACCTATGGATTGCTATGTCTCCGAAAGAGAATCAAGCGTGTGTACAGGGGCATAAACACAGCAGTGATAGGATTATAGAGGTTCGGTGAGCAAATGAAGACCCTTTGAAATCATATTGCATGGTACCCATTCCACGGGTCTCAACTCTCCAGGTTTAAGGGATTCTTCCTTCAGCTAAAACATGCATGTGGAACCCAGAGTATGACCAACCGTGTGATCGGGAGACGTGTTGAAATATGTCTCAGGTCTCGTCCCCTGTTACTCGGGTGCAACATTCCAGATGCTTTACTAACACTCTCCCGACTTGGAGAGTCAGTGCCTTTAACCTCCTGTTTGGCCCAGTTTGCAAATTCCGTGGAAGATGAACAGGAATAGGGAGAACCAATGAGAGACTAGCTGGAGGTGTCTGGACGGGAAAATTTAACTCTCATTTCCCACCAGGAAGAGGAATTAACCAAAGGCTCAGCGTGCCATGCCGGAACCAGATTAGGGCCTGAAGCAATCCTGTGGTGTTGCGGCCAGCTCACAAGAAAGCGAGTTGAAGAAAGGAGCTCAGGGGCACTGTAATTCACAAATCTGCAGAGTTATAAATGACAGCTATCATCCAAAAATATACTGAAGTAAGGCTGCCAAGAGGACTTGAAAGCCGGGCAGAATTGCAGGAAACCGATTTCAGGAGGTAGACTGGAATTGCATTTAAAGCATAGGAAAAGAGGAAGAAAGTCGACAATGATGCACTTGGCCAAAAAGGGCGTATGCGTTTTTTCCTGAATATATTCAGGAAAAAGTTCATACGATCTTTTTGGCCAACCAAGCAAGCTTGCAAAGGAAATCTGCACTACAATGAAGTCTCACTTCCCCCCAGTCAAAAGGGCCATCTGAAAAAAGTGTAAAATCCAGAAAGGCAGTACAGGCCATAGAGAACTGGGAGCCTTGTTATGCTGATGGGCGGGATGTAACTTGCCAACAGCCACTCAGGAGAAGTGTATGGTGTTTCCTGGAACATCTAAAACAAAGCAACAGAGCCTAGGGCACTTCCACTTATGGTCCTATAGCTTAGGGAAATTAAAATCAAAAAGACACAGCCACCCCAATGTTTGGGACGGCTCTGTTTACAAGAACCTCTTTTACGGTGCAAGTTCAATATCGCAGAAAGTGAAAACTTGATAAAGAAGTTGTGGTACTTACGTACAATGCAATATCCCTCAGCAATGAAATCTATGTCATCAGGCCCATAGCAGCATAATGAGTGGATTCAGCTATGATGATTCTAACTGAAATAAGTCACACAGAAAAAGAAACATCATAAGATATCACTAATACACGGAATGTAAACTTGGCTACAAGGGAACTGGATTACAAAACAGAACAGGGTCTCAAATTTAGAAAATCAACTTATGCTTGCTTAAGGGGAAAGGTGAGTTGGGGTGCTGCATAAAACCAGAGATTGAAATGAACACAGATAAAGTTCCTTAAGCCAAATACGTAATAGACAAGAGCTACTCCTTGCTCAACGAAATGGACTCAACACCCCATATTGAACACCTAAGAATGTACCTGACTAGTAAGTATCTTAAAACCTATGGATTGCTATGTCTCCGAAAGAGAATCAAGCGTGTGTACAGGGGCATAAACACAGCAGTGATAGGATTGGAGAGGTTCGGTGAGCAAATGAAGACCCTTTGAAATCATATTGCATGGTACCCATTCCACGGGTCTCAACTCTCCAGGTTTAAGGGATTCTTCCTTCAGCTAAAACATGCATGTGGAACCCAGAGTATGATCAACCATGTGATCGGGAGACGTGTTGAAATATGTCTCAGTTCTCGTCCCCTGGTACTCGGGTGCAACATTCCAGACGCTTTAATAACACTCTCCCGACTTGGAGAGTCAGTGCCTTTAACCTCCTGATTGGCCCAGTTTGCAATTTCTGCGGAAGATGAACAGGAACAGGAAGGACCAATGAGAGACTAGCTGGAAGTGTCTGGACGGGCAAATTTAACTCTCATTTCCCTCCAGGAAGAGAAATTAACAAAAGGCTAAGCGTGCCGTGACAGAATCAGATTAGGGCCTGAAGCAATCCTGCGGTGTTGCGGCCAGCTCACAAGAAAGCGAGTTGAAGAAAGGAGCTCAGGGGCACTGTAATCACAAACCTGCAGAGTTATAAATGACAGCTATCGTCCAAAAATATACTGAAGTAAGGCTGCCAAGAGGACTTCAAAGCGGGGCAGAATTGCAAGAATCCAATTTCAGGATGTAGACTGGAATTGCATTTAAAGCATAGGAAAAGAGGCAGAACGTCGACAATGATGCACTTGGCCAAAAAGGGCGTATGCTTTTTTTCCTGAATATATTCAGGAAAAAGTGCATACGACCTTTTTGGCCAACCAAGCAAGCTTGCAAAGGAAATCTGCACTACAATGAAGTCTCACTTCCCCCCAGTCAAAAGTGCCATCTGAAAAATGTGTAAAATCCAGAAAGGCAGGACAGGCCATAGAGAACTGGGAGCCTTGTTATGCTGATGGGCGGGATGTAACTTGCCAACAGCCACTCAGGAGAAGTGTATGGTGTTTCCTGGAACATCTAAAACAAAGCAACAGAGCCTAGGGCACTTCCACTTATGGTCCTGCAGCTTAGGGAAATTAAAATCAAAAAGACACAGCCACCCCAATGTTTGGGACGGCTCTGTTTACAAGAACCTCGTTTACGGTACAAGTTCAATATCACAGAAAGTGAAAAATGGATAAAGAAGTTGTGGTACTTACGTACAATGCAATATCACTCAGCAATGAAATCTATGTCATCAGGCCAGTAGCAGCATAGAGTGGATTCAGGTATGATGATTCTAACTGAAATAAGTCACACAGAATAAGAAACATCATAAGATATCACTAATACACGGAATGTAAACTTGGCTACACAGGAACTGGATTACAAAACAGAACAGAGTCTCAAATTTAGAAAACCAACTTATGCTTGCTTAAGGGGAAAGGTGAGTTGGGGTGCTGCATAAAACCAGAGATTGAAATGAGCACAGATAAAGTTCCTTAAGCCAAATATGTAATAGACAAGAGCTACTCCTTGCTCAACAAAATGGACTCAAAACCCCATATTAAACGCCTAATAATGTACCTGACTAGTAAGTATCTTAAAACCTATGGATTGCTATGTCTCTGAAAGTGAATCAATAGTGAGTACAGGGGCAAAAACGCAGCAGTGATAGGATTGGAGAGTTTTGGTGAGCAAATGAAGACCCTTTGAAGTCATATTGCATGGTACCCATTCCACGGGTCTCAACTCTCCAGGTTTAAGGGATTCTTCCTTCAGCTAAAACATGCATGTGGAACCCAGAGTATGACCAACCGTGTGATCGGGAGACGTGTTGAAATATGTCTCAGGTCTCGTCCCCTGGTACTCGGGTGCAACATTCCAGATGCTTTACTAACACTCTCCCGACTTGGAGAGTCAGTGCCTTTAACCTCCTGTTTGGCCCAGTTTGCAAATTCCGCGGAAGATGAACAGGAATAGGGAGAACCAATGAGAGACTAGCTGGAGGTGTCTGGACGGGAAAATTTAACTCTCATTTCCCACCAGGAAGAGGAATTAACCAAAGGCTCAGCGTGCCATGCCGGAACCAGATTAGGGCCTGAAGCAATCCTGCGGTGTTGCGGCCAGCTCACAAGAAAGCGAGTTGAAGAAAGGAGCTCAGGGGCACTGTAATTCACAAATCTGCAGAGTTATAAATGACAGCTATCATCCAAAAATATACTGAAGTAAGGCTGCCAAGAGGACTTGAAAGCTGGGCAGAATTGCAGGAAACCGATTTCAGGAGGTAGACTGGAATTGCATTTAAAGCATAGGAAAAGAGGCAGAAGGTCGACAATGATGCACTTGGCCAAAAAGGGCGTATGCGTTTTTTCCTGAATATATTCAGGAAAAAAAGCATAAGCACTTTTTGGCCAACCAAGCAAGCTTGCAAAGGAAATCTGCACTACAATGAAGTCTCACTTCCCCCGGGTCACAAGGGCCATCTGAAAAAAGTGTAAAATCCAGAAAGGCAGGACATGCCATGGAGAACTGGGAGCCTTGTTATGCTGATGGGCGGGATGTAAATTGCCAACAGCCACTAGGGAGAAGTGTATGGTGTTTCCTGAAACATCTAAAAAACAAAGCAACAGAGCCTAGGGCACTTCCACTTATGGTCCTATAGCTTAGGGAAATTAAAATCAAAAAGACACAGCCACCCCAAAGTTTGGGATGGCTCTGTTTACAAGAAACTCGTTTACGGTACAAGTTCAATATCGCAGAAAGCGAAAAATGGGTAAAGAAGTTGTGGTACTTACGTACAATGCAATATCACTCAGCAATGACATCTATGTCATCAGGCCCATAGCAGCATAATGAGTGGATTCAGGTATGATGATTCTAACTGAAATAAGTCACACAGAAAAAGAAACATCATAAGATATCACTAATACACGGAATGTAAACTTGGCTACACAGGAACTGAATTTCAAAACAGAACATGGTCCCAAATTTAGAAAATCAACTTATGCTTCCTTAAGGGGAAAGGTGAGTTGGGGTGCTGCATAAAACCAGAGATTGAAATGAGCACAAATAAAGTTCCTTAAGCCAAATATGTAATAGACAAGAGCTACTCCTTGCTCAACGAAATGGACTCAAAACCCCATATTAAACGCCTAAGAATGTACCTGACTAGTAATATCTTAAAATCTATGGATTGCTATGTCTCCGAAAGAGAATCAAGCATGTGTAGAGGGGCATAAACGCAGCAGTGATAGGATTGGAGAGGTTCGGTGAGCAAACGAAGACCCTTTGAAGTCATATTGAATGGTACCCATTCCACGGGTCTCAACTCTCCAGGTTTAAGGGATTCTTCCTTCAGCTAAAACATGCATGTGGAACCCAGAGTATGATCAACCGTGTGATCGGGAGACTTGTTCAAATATGTCTCAGTTTTCCTCCCCTGGTACTTGGGTGCAACATTCCAGATGCTTTACTAACACTCTCCCGACTTGGAGAGTCAGTGCCTTTAACCTCCTGTTTGGCCCAGTTTGCAATTTCTGCGGAAGATGAACAAGAATAGGGAGAACCAATGAGAGACTAGCTGGAGGTGTCTGGACGGGGAAATTTAACTCTCATTTCCCACCAGGAAGAGGAATTAACCAAAGGCTCAGCATGCCGTGCCGGAACCAGATTAGGGCCTGAAGCAATCCTGCGGTGTTGCCGCCAGCTCACAAGAAAGCGAGTTGAAGAAAGGAGCTCAGGGGCACTGTAATTCACAAACCTGCAGAGTTATAAATGACAGCTATCGTCCAAAAATATACTGAAGTAAGGCTGCCGAGAGGACTTGAAAGCGGGGCACAATTGCAGGAAACCGATTTCAGGAGGTAGACTGGAATTGCATTTAAAGCATAGGAAAAGAGGCATAACGTCGACAATGATGCACTTGGCCAAAAAGGGCGTATGCGTTTTTTCCTGAATATATTCAGGAAAAAGCGCATACGCCATTTTTGGCCAACCAAGCAAGCTTGCAAAGGAAATCTGCACTACAATGAAGTCTCACTTCCCACCGGTCAAAAGGGCCATCTGAAAAAAGTGTAAAATCCAGAAAGGCAGGACAGGCCATGGAGAACTGGGAGCCTTGTTATGCTGATGGGCAGGATGTAAATTGCCAACAGCCACTTGGGAGATGTGTATGGTGTTTCCTGAAACATCTGAGAAACAAAGCAACAGAGCTTAGGGCAATTCCACTTATGGTCCTATAGCTTAGGGAAATTAAAATCAAAAAGACACAGCCACCCCAAAGTTTGGGACAGCTCTGTTTACAAGAACCTCGTTTACGGTACAAGTTCAATATCGCAGAAAGCGAAAAATGGATAAAGAAGTTTTGGTACCTACGTAAAATGCAATATCACTCAGCAATGAAATCTACGTCATCAGGCCCGTAGCAGCATAATGAGTGGATTCAGGTATGATGATTCTAACTGAGATAAGTCACACAGAAAAAGAAACATCATAAGATATCACTAATACACGGAATGTAAACTTGCTACACAGGAACTGAATTACAAAACAAAACAGGGTCTGAAATTTAGAAAACCAACTTATGCTTGCTTAAGGGGAAAGGTGAGTTGGGTTGCTGCATAAAACCAGAGATTGAAATGAGCACAGATAAGGTTCCTTAAGCCAAATATGTAATAGACAAGAGCTACACCTTGCTCAACGAAATGGACTCAACACCCCATATTAAATGCCTAAGAATGTGCCTGAGTAGTAAGTATCTTAAAAGCTATGGATTGCTATGTCTCCGAAAGAGAATCAAGCGTGTGTACAGGGGCATAAACGCAGCAGTGATAGGATTGGAGAGGTGCGGTGAGCAAATGAAGACCCTTTGAAGTCATATTGCATGGTACCCATTCCACGGGTCTCAACTCTCCAGGTTTAAGGGATTCTTCCTTCAGCTAAAGCATGCATGTGGAACCCAGAGTATGATCAACCATGTGATCGGGAGACGTGTTCCAATATGTCTCAGTTCTCGTCCCCTGGTACTCGGGTGCAACATTCCAGATGCTTTACTAACGCTCTGCCGACTTGGAGAGTCAGTGGCTTTAACCTCCTGTTTGGCCCAGTTTGCAATTTCTGCGGAAGATGAACAAGAATAGGGAGAACCGATGAGAGACTAGCTGGAGGTGTCTGGACGGGCAAATTTAACTCTCATTTCCCACCAGGAAGAGGAATTAACCAAAGGCTCAGCGGGCCGTGCCAGAACAAGATTAGGGCCTGAAGGAATCCTGCGGTGTTGCGGCCAGCTCACAAGAAAGCGAGTTGAAGAAAAGAGCTCAGGGGCACTGTAATTCACAAAGATGCAGAGTTATAAATGACAGCTATCGTCCAAAAATATACTGAAGTAAGGCTGCCAAGCGGACTTGAAAGCGGGGCAGAATTGCATGAAACCGATTTCAGGAGGTAGACTGGAATTGCAGTTAAAGCATAGAAAAAGAGGCAGAACGTCCACAATGATGCACTTGGCCAAAAAGGGCGTATGTGTTTCTTCCTGAATATATTCAGGAAAAAACGCATACGCCCTTTTTGGCCAACCAAGCAAGCTTGCAAAGGAAATCTGCACTGCAATGAAGTCTCACTTCCCCCCGGTCAAAAGGGCCATCTGAAAAAAGTGTAAAATCCAGAAAGGCAGGACAGGCCATGGAGAACTGGGAGCCTTGTTATGCTGATGGGCGGGATGTAAATTGCCAACAGCCACTGGGGAGAAGTGTATGGTGCTTCCTGAAACATCTAAAAAACAGAGGAACAGAGCCTAGGGCACTTCCACTTATGGTCCTATAGCTTAGGGAAATTAAAATCAAAAAGGCAGAGCCACCCCAAAATTTGGGACGGCTCTGTTTACAAGAACCTCGTTTACGGTACAAGTTCAATATCGCAGATAGCAAAAAATGGATAAAGAAGTTTTGGTACTTACGTACAATGCAATATCACTCAGCAATGAAATCTACGTCATCAGGCCCGTAGCAGCATAATGAGTGGATTCAGGTATGATGATTCTAACTGAGATAAGTCACACAGAAAAAGAAACATCATAAGATATCACTAATACACGGAATGTAAACTTGCTACACAGGAACTGAATTACAAAACAAAACAGGGTCTGAAATTTAGAAAACCAACTTATGCTTGCTTAAGGGGAAAGGTGAGTTGTGGTGCTGCATAAAACCAGAGATTGAAATGAGCACAGATAAAGTTCCTTAAGCCACTTATGTATTAGACAAGAGCTACTCCTTGCTCAACGAAATGGACTCAACACCCCATATTAAACGCCAAAGTATGTACCTGACTAGTAAGTATCTTAAAACCTATGGATTGCTATGTCTCCGAAAGAGAATCAGGCATGTGTACAGGGGCATAAATGCAGCAGTGATAGGATTGGAGAGGTTCGGTGAGCAAATGAAGACCCTTTGAAGTCATATTGCATGGTACCCATTCCACGGGTCTCAACTCTCCAGGTTTAAGGGATTCTTCCTTCAGCTAAAACATGCATGTGGAACCCAGAGTATGATCAACCATGTGATCGGGATACGTGTTCCAATATGTCTCAGTTCTCATCCCCTGGTACTCGGGTGCAACATTCCAGACGCTTTACTAATGCTCTGCCGACTTGGAGAGTCAGTGCCTTTAACCTCCTGTTTGGCCCAGTTTGCAATTTCTGCGGCAGATGAACAGGAATAAGGAGAACCAATGAGAGACTAGCAGGAGGTGTCTGGACGGGCAAATTTAACTCTCATTTCCCACCAGGAAGAGGAATTAACCAAAGGCTCAGCGTGCCGTGCTGGAACCAGATTAGGGCCTGAAGCAATCCTGCGGTGTTGCGGCCAGCTCACAAGAAAGCGAGTTGAAGAAAGGAGCTCAGGGGCACTGTAATTCACAAACCTGCAGAGTTATAAATGACAGCTATCGTCCAAAAGTATACTGAAGTAAGGCTGCCAAGAGGACTTGAAAGCGGGCCAGAATTGCAGGCAACCGATTTCAGGAGGTAGACTGGAATTGCATTTAAAGCATAGGAAAAGAGGCAGAACGTGGACAATGATGCACTTGGCCAAAAAGGGCGTATGCGTTTTTTCCTGAATATATTCAGGAAAAAACGCATACGCCCTTTTTGGCCAACCAAGCAAGCTTGCAAAGGAAATCTGCACTACAATGAAGTCTCACTTCCCCCCGGTCAAAAGGGCCATCTGAGAAAAGTGTAAAATCCAGAAAGGCAGGACAGGCCATGGAGAACTGGGAGCCTTGTTATGCTGATGGGCGGGATGTAAATTGCCAACAGCCACTCGGGAGAAGTGTATGGTGTTTCCTGAAACATCTAAGAAACAAAGCAACAGAGCCTAGGGCACTTCCACTTATGGTCCTATAGATAAGGGAAATTAAAATCAAAAAGACACAGCCACCCCAAAGTGTGGGACGGCTCTGTTTACAAGAACCTCTTCTGCAGCACAAGTTAAATATGCCAGAGAACAAATAATGGATAAAGAAGTTTGCGGTACTTACGTACAACAGAATACCTCTCAGCAATGAAAACTATGTCACCAGGCCCGTACCAGCATAATGAGTGGATTGAGGCACGGTGATTCTAAGTGAAAAAAGTCACACAGAAAAAGAAACATCATAAGGTACCACTAATACATGGAATGAGAACTTGGCTACACATGAACTGATTTACAAAACAGAACACGGTCTCAAATTTAGAAAACCAACTTATGCTTGCTTAAGTGGGAAGGTGAGTTGGGGTGCTGCATAAAACCAGAGTTTGAAATTAGCACAGATACCGTTCCATAAGCCAAATATTTAATAGACAAGACCTACCCCTTGCTCAAGGAAATGGACTCAGCAATGAGGTATCACCTCACACCTGGTAGAATGGGCATCATCAGAAAATCTACAAACAAAAAATGCTGGAAAGGGTGTGGAGAAAAGGAACCCTCTTCCACTATTGTTGGGAATATAAATTGATACAGTCACTATGGAGAACAATATGGAGTTTCTTAAGATACTAACAGTAGAATTACCATATGATACAGCAATCCCAGTTCTGGACATATACCCAGACAAAACCATAAATCAAAAAGAGACATTCACCGCAATGTTCATTGCCTCACTCTTTACAATATCGAGGTAATGGAAGCAACCTAAATGCCCACAGACAGACGAATGCATAAAGCTGTGGCATATATAAAATGGAATATTACTAAGCCATGAAAAGGAATGATTGGGTCATTTGTCAAGACGTCAATGGATCTAGAGAGTGTCATACAGAGTGAAGTAAGTCAGAAAGAGAAAAACAAATCTTGTATATTCATGCATATATGTGGAACCTAGAAAAACTGTACAGGTTAACCATTTTGCAAGGCATAAATAGAGCAACAGATGTAGACAACAAACGTATGGACAACAAGGGTGGAAGGCTGTTGGGGGGGTGGTGGTGGGAGGAGTTGAGAGACTGGGATTGTCATGTATACATTTATACGTATAAAATAGGTAACCAATAAGAACCTGCTGTATAAAAATATAAAATAAAATTCAAAATTAAAAAGAAATAAAATTTAAAAAATAAAACAGAAAAAACAATTATTCCCTTCACATACATGTATTTATATGAATAAATTATTTCCATGCTTATATCTGTAAATACAAAAAAGAGGAATAAAATCTACCTTGAACCAAAAACGAAAAAGAGAAAAAAAACACAGAACCCACCAGTTCCACAGAGGAAAACCGTATCAGGGCACTTGCTCCAGTTGTAAACAATTCTGAAGTTGGTCAGTGGTGGGGAATCGTCTCCCATTCAGCCAGCAGCCCCCACGCAACAAGCGTCCTCATTGCAAAGCTGGGGCACCGTGCCGAGGCATCTGTGAGTAAA
Source organism: Orcinus orca (assembly GCF_937001465.1). NCBI lineage: Eukaryota > Metazoa > Chordata > Mammalia > Artiodactyla > Delphinidae > Orcinus > Orcinus orca. The sequence goes on along the minus strand of NW_026043916.1, from coordinate 154,752 downwards.
CGTGAGCTGAGCCCCAGGCCAGTTGCTGCTGAACTATTCCCACCCGTCCCAGGTAAAACACCTGAATATATACAAGGACTTGAAAGCCTAGAGGAAGGGCCATAGAGCCACACGAGTGACAGCATGCCGGCCGACTTGGTGCCTGCAGGCCAGCCAGGATGGTCCTGGCCCTGGGTGCTCTTCTGGAAGATTTCCATTTCCCTGCCTGAGATACCCATCCTGTCCCTGCCCCCACTGCTTCTTTCCTTCCTCACCTCTGCCCAGGGAGAAATTCCAGCAGCAGGTATAGGTGACACATCCTCTTCTTTAGCAGGTGGCAGCCTGGCAACTGCTGCAGAAAGTCCAGCAGAGCCCCACTCACACTGGGCCACCCACAAAGCCGTGGCCTCTCACTCCCTCCCACCAGCCCAGCCCCGAGACTGCTGACAGGGCAGAGAAAATGGCGTCAGGCACGGCTGCAGGGCCTCTTGCTGCCTGGAGTGGTATTTATATTGATCTCAACCCAGGCACACCTGGGGAGGGCTGGCCGGCACGGTAAGGCTGCCCAGGTCAGCCAATCATCACCCCTCAGGGGCTCACAGTTGCAGAAAATGGAACTTGCTGAACCGGCCAGGTCCAAGGAACAGGTGTGGGCTCCTGAGAGTCAGGATAGACAAGGGGCTGCAGCTTTGGCTTGTTTTCTAATCATTTTATCTGGCCCATGAGTGGGAGACAACTTCAAGAAAACCCTCTCCTAATGAGAGGAACCCAGGAGTCAGGGAGAGGAGGGGTGGGTGGTGGTTGGAGACAGAGGCCTGGTGCCCCGGGTGCAGTGGAAGTCTCTGGAAGACCAGGTGGAGGGAGGCCGCACAGAGTGATGCCCAGGGTCACAGACCTGTCGCAGCTGCTGTTTGTTAGTTCAAGTCCTGCTCTGAGGTGCTCTGTGTCAGCTCTGAGCGACAGGTGAGCTGGGGGTGCTCTGCAATGAGGGCTATGTGCACGGTTCCTGTGTGCCCAGCCCTGCCACGGTACCTGCAAGGGTAGCTCTGTATCCTGGGAGGGGCCTGACCACGAGAGCCCCGTGGGCTGGGGTGGGGGTGGTGTACCTGCCCAGGTGAGCTCCATATTCTGGGATTGGTCTGACCACGAGAGCCCCATGGGCTGCTGGGGACCTGGTAAAGGATGTCAGGACAGTCAGTGAAGCCACCGAGGATATACCTCCAGCTGCTCCTAATTCCTACACCCTGCTGGTCATTCTACCAACCACCAGGACATGGTATTCTGTATTAGTCTTCAATGATGCCTTCTTTTGTATTCCATTAGTCCCAGAGTCACAAGAAATTTTGGCTTGTGAGTGGCAGGACTCAACATACAACTAAAACAATACTTCCGGGCCGTCTTGCCCCAAGGGTGCAAAAATTCCCACACCATCTTTGGGGAAAGCTTAGCTAAAGACCTAAAAGTTCTACCTCTGGAAAAGGAAACGCTCCTTCAGTACACAGACGACATTCTGATCACCAGCCCTACTAAGGAGGCCTCTGAACTACCAAGCCAATAAAGGATAGAAGTTGTCCAAGAAAAAGCTCAAATATCACAGACTGCGGTGACCTGCCTGGGCTTCATTCTCACAGAAGGTCGGAGAAGCCCATCCCAGGAAAGGAAAGAAACCATTTTCAGCCTTACCCCTTTCTAAAACTAGAAGACAGCTTAGGGGTTCTTGGGGAGACCAGGGTTTGCTGCTTCTGGATCCCTAACTACAGTCTACTAGCTGGGCCTCTATATGAAACACTGAAAGGAAAAGATGATGATCCTGTTGAATAGAATCCAGAAGTGGCCTTTCAAGAATGGAAAGAGCAGTCAATTCAGACACTTGCCCTGGAACTCCCTAATTTAGCTAAACCCTTTGACCTTTACATTCCCAGTGAAAGGTGAATCGCCATTGGAGAATTAGTGCAAAAACTGGGACCACTTGAAATGGAACAATGCAAGAATGCCATCCAGGTAGGATAAACTACGGTCACCAAGGGGCTTGGCCAACTGCCACATCTGGCCAAGATACTGGCGGTATCTAAAAACCTGGAAATCAGCAGCCCCAAAGGCCACCTCCCTCCTAAGGGAAAAGGACCCCACGTGGTGATCCTAACCACCAACCATGCCCTGAAGTTTCAGGGTTCGCTCTGTGGGCACACCAACCTCGAGTGAGGAGGCCTTCCAACTTCAACATCCAGAGAGATAACCGGGGGCAACAGGGCACCATGACGACTCATGTGAACATCACTTGACCTGGAGTTTCTCTCATAAAACAACAAGAGTGTGTCCCAAAAGAGTAGACTACTGCTTGCAGGACTTACTGCACCCAGAGGGGAGCTAATAATCTTGGCGGGGGAACCGTATATCACACTGTCACCATAGAAAAGCCTACAGACACTGTGATGATGGTGGCCAATAAGACTGGCTGGACTCCTGTTTACTTCAAAAGGCTGTTGACTCAGTGGCCATCATGGTCCTTGATCACCACTGACCCTGGACTGTCTGGGAGTTGAGCGGGCAGGGCTCTGACACCTGGTGCTGTTTGTACGTTAATTCAGGGGCCTAATTGAAGAAAGCGCAGACTACTGGTCAGAGCATCTAGGCGGGCAGAAACAGTCAGCCTAAGGTGGCTGAACAAATGTGGGGCGGGGTGAAACCGGCCCCCACAGCGTCTCTGCACATCTCTTTCCTGGACCCTTAAAGGTCATTAGAATCTATAACACTTCCAATGCTGGTGCTCAGGTGGACGAGCAGGGAGGCAGGGGGCCTGGGGACAATCAACGTCACCTGGAGGCTGCTGGGGAGAAGCTCTGACCCTCGCCCCCGGGTATGAGGGCTCCCAACTCAGCACTCAGCAGTTACAGAAGAAGGGTCTGCACCCTCAGCACTCCAAGAATGAGGAATGGGACAAAAGGCAGAGGAGGGGTTTGTCCCCAGCAAAGCCCATTAAAAATCCCTGGGAGATAAAAATAGAATCTGGGCAATAAAGTCAAGTCTAACCGTTTTTATCCTTTGTGCTTTGTCTAATTTCATGTGCTCCTAGGGTCCCGCATGCAGAGGTTCCACACCCGGCACTTCAGACCAGATTTCCTAGTGCAGAATGGCTGGGACGACACCTCAGCTCCTGGGGCCCAGTGCAGACTCCGCGATACAGAGCCTGAGCTGCAGCCAACCTGGCCCTCGAGAGCTCCGCCCCCTCCCTCCCACTGACTCTGACAGGATCTCTACACAGCAGCCCAGCCCACAGCCCACGGGGTAGTGCATGCTCTCACCTCTCCATTCTCTGATCAAAATATAAAGTTTCCTTTGCTTGTGAACCAAACTCAGTCTCGATCTGTTGGCCCCAATGACACTGGGCAGGGGGACACTTGTTGGGGTCCACTCTGGAGGATCAGTAACAGAAATTGAGACTATTGTAACCTCAATGAACAGATGTGTGAGCCAAACTGTAGTTAACATAGAACAGTGTATAAGGCTCGGGTAAAATAAGATGTTTCTAACACTTCCATTTGATATTTCCATCACTTTATTATAAGCAAGTTCAGTGAAAAGGTTTGTCTTATTTGTCAGGTCAATATTAGAGAAACGAAGTGATTTCTTTCCAAGGATGTACATCTAATAATCTTGGTTAAAGCTTCAATCTTGTTTTAAATGCTTTTCCATTGAAAATGATACCTCTCTTTCAGCTCCCCCATTTCTGAGAAGTATAAAATCTTATAATTTATTATTACCAAAGGGGAAAGGTGGGAGGAGGGATAAATTAACAGTTTGGGATTAACACATACACACTGCTATGTATAAAATAGATCATCAACAAGGAACTACTGTATAGCACAGGGAAATACACTCAACATTTTGCAATAAGCTATAAGGGGAAATAATCTGAAAAAGAATAGATATTTTTATTGACATCATCTATCAATGACAGTTAAAGTGTAACCTAAGGGAAGCTGGTGGTGAGTGCTTCTGACCCTGAAGACTTCAATCATCTAAAGTTTGGACTCTGCCTACTTCCCAAGGCCCTTAATGAACATATGTGTAGCCGTAGCTTAAAAAATTCCCCAGTTTGTGTTTCGGGGAGACACTGATTTTGAAAAAGCCCTGATGTTCTCCTTACATGAATGGGACTCTTCCTACTGCTAAAACATGTCTGTCACACCCAGAGGATGGTATACCGTCTGATCGGGAAGAGTTTGGAAAAGGCATCTCATCTCCTCATCTCCTGGTGCTCGGGTTCACCCCTCCAGCGTCTTTACTAACAGTCTCCCCACTTGGAGATGTCAGCACTGTCAACATCCTGTTGTGTACAGTTTGGAATTTGTCCAGAGGATGAAGCGGAAGGATGAAGAACAATGAGAGACAAGTCCTAGGTGTTCAGACAGGCACATGTCACTCTAATTTCCAATCAGGAAGACGAACTGACCAAAGGCTAGGGTTGCCCATGGAAACAGTATAGGGCTTGAGGAAATCCCGCTGCTTTGTGGCCAGTTCCCATAAACACAAGTTGAACAATGGAACTCAGGGGCAGTAAAATTCACGAAACTGCAGAGTTGAAAATATCCATCACTGAAAAATGTCTTGAGGAAAGTCAGAGAAAAGGACTTGTAAGCAAGGGAGAATGGCAGGAAAGGGATTTGAGGAGGTAGAAAGGACTCGCCATTAAGCACAAGAAAAGGAGCTGAACATTGCCAACATTGCAGTTGGCCAAAAAGGGTGTATGCGTTTTTTTCTGTATATATTCAAGAAAAGGGCATACACTTTTTTAGCCAAGCAAACAGGTGGGCACTGGAAGTCAATACTACAAAAGATATCACTTCGCATCAGTCAGAAGAGCCATCCTCATAAAGCGTAAACAACAGAAATGCAGGACAGGGCAAGGAGAAGAGGGAGCCCTGTGAGACTTATAGTGGAAATGTATATTGCCAACGGCCATTCTGGAGAAGTGTATTGTGTTTACTAAACCATCTAAAAAATGAGCTACAGAGCATAGGGCACTTGCACTCATGGGCGTATATCTTGGGAAAAACAAAAATTGAGAGGACACAGGCACCCCAATGTTTACCCCCTCTCTGTTTAAAAGATCCTCGACTAGGATATAACTTAAATGTCTCTGGAGGGAAAAAATGGATAGAGATGTGGTACTTAGGTAGAGTGGAATATTATTCAGCCTGGAAATCAATGAAATATGGCCAGTTGTAACAACTCCGGAGGAGTTACGTATGATCTTTCTAAGTGACATAATTCAAAAAGAAAAAGACACATATCATAAGATATCACTTAAAGGTGGAATCCAAAATGGCTACACATGAAATAAATTACAAAACAAAAACATAGTCAAATATGTAGAAAACACGCATAAGGCTGCTAAACGGGAAAGGTGGGGAGGGGTGAGGCATCATCCAGGAGGTTGAAATTAGCAAAGATACCATTCCAAATACCAAACTGATAATCAACAAAGCCCACACGGTAGCTAAAAGAACTGCACTCAGCACACTCAAGTCACCGGAAAAGAATATATACGACTGGTAAGAATCTGAAAAAGAATTTACTGATGTCTCTCTGTACGTGAATCAAGTGGATGTACAGCAGCAAGAAACAGAGCTTTGAAAATCAGCTGTAACCAATATAGTAATAAATTGAAAAAAATAAACGACATAGAGACAGAGAAAACCTCTTACAACTTTTCCTCAGGGACGGTGATGCAACATGGATTGAACACATCTAGACCCACAGCAGGATGAGACATAAGGCTGGAAACTGTTTGCACTAAGAGAAATGTGAGGTTGGGTGAGGAAATGCACACTCTTTAAAGTAATACTACCTGGTACCCATTCAATGGGTCCCAAATCTGCAGGTTCAAGGGATCTTCCTACAGCTAAAACATGCATGAAAAACCCAGAGGACTGTACACCATGTGATCGGGAGATGTGTCTAAAATGCAGCTCATTTATCCTCTCCTGGTGCTCCTGTTCACCATTCCAGCCACGTTACTTAGAATCTCCCCACTTGGAGAATCAGCACATTTCAACTTCTGTTTCACACATTTTGCAAATTGTGAGGAGGATGAACGGGAAGAGGGGGAACCAATGAGAGAATAGTTGTAGGGGTTTGGACGGGCACATATCACTCTAAATTTCCCATTAAGAATAAGAATTGAAAAAAGGCTCAGCCCGCCTCGCCGGAGCCAAAATAGGGCCTGAAGCAATCCTGTGGGTTTGAGGCCAGCTCACAAAACAGCAACTTAAAAAATGGAGCTCAGGGTCACTGCAATTCACAAACCTGCAGAGTTATAAATGAAAACTAACGTCCAAAAATATGTTGAGGTAAGGCAAAGAAGAGGATCTGAATGCAAGACAGAATTGCAAGAAACAGATTTCAAGAGATAGATTGGACTCGTCTTTAAAGCACATGAAAAGCGGCAGAATTTCGACAATGATGCAGTTGGCCCAAAAGGGCGTATGCGTTTTTTCCTGATTACATCCAGGAAAAAACGCATACGCACTTTATGGGCAACGAAGCAAGCAAGCAATGCAAATGTGCACAACAAAGAAGTCTCATTTCCCACCAGTCAAAAGGGCCATCCTAAAAAATTGTAAAAACCAGAAATGCAGGACAGGCCATGGAGAACAGGGAGCCTTTATACGCTGATGGGCAGTGTGTGAACTGCCGAGAGCCACTCTGGAGAAGTGTATGGTGGTTCCTAAATCATCTAAAAAACAGAGCTACAGAGCATAGGACACTTCCAATCATGGGAGTATATCTAGGGAAGTCTAAAAATCAACAAGACACAAGCACACCACAGTTTAGGGCTACTCTGTTTACAAGAACCTCAACTTCAGTACACCTTAAATATCCCAGGAAAGAGAACAATGGATAAAGAAGATGTGGTACTTATGTACAATGGAATATCTCTTCACCATGAAATCAAGGTAATAAGGCTAGTAGAAGGATAAAGAGTGGATTTAGGTCCGATAATACTACTTGAAATAAGTCAAACAGAAAAAGAAACATATCATAAGATATCACTTATAGAGGGAGGGTAAATATGGCTGCACAAGAAAGGAATTACAGAACAGAACAGTGTCTCACATTTAGAAAACACACTTATGTCAGCTTAAGGGGAAAGGAGAGGTGGGGTGATGCATTAAAACAGAGTTTGAAATTAGCACAGATACCATTCAATAAACCAAATAGATATTAGACAAGATCTACACCTTGCTCAATGAACTGGCCTCAACACACCCTATATACCGCAGAGAAATATATCTGAGTAATAAGAATCTTAAAACCCATGTATTGATATATCTCCATAAGGGAATCAAGTGTGTGCAGAGTGGCACAAACACAGCAGTGAAAATGAGCTAAACCCCATTATAGAAATAAATTTTAAAAACAAAATGCAGAAACAATGAAAGAGAGAAAAATTCTTACAAAATTTGCTCAGGGGCTGTGATGCAACCTGGATTGACCACATATAAACCCACAGCTGGATAAGACATAAGGCTGCACACTTGGGGCTGAGAGGATTGGTGAGCTTTGGTGAGCAACTGCCAAAAGTTTAATGCAATACTTCATGCTACTCATTCCAAGGGTCCCAAAACTCCAGCTTGAAGGGAATCTTCCTACAGCTAAACCATGCTTGGGAAACCCAGCGACTGGTATACCATATGATCGGGAAAGGTTTCTAAAACGCACCTCATTTTTCCTCTCCTGGGACTCCGGATCGACATTCCAGCCACTTTACTAACAATATCCCCACATGGAGAGTCAATGCCTTTAAATTCTGGTATCGCACAGTCTGCAGTTAGTGCGGAGGATGAATGGGAATAGGGGGAACCAGTGAGAAACTAGCTGTAGCAGTTTCAATGAGCACATGTCACTCTAATTTCACATCAGTAAGAAGAATAAACCAAAGGCACAGCAAGGTGCCCCAGAAGAAGAATAGGGCCTGAAGGAATCCTGTGGTTATGAGGCAAGATCACAAAAATAAGAGCAGAAAAATGGAGCTAAGGGCCACTGCAATTCAAAAACCTGCAGAGTTATAAAGGCCAACTATTTTCAAAAAATATATTGAGGTAAGGCTATGAAGAGGCATTGGAGGCAAGGCAGAATTGCAGGAAACCGATTTCAGGAGGTAGACTGGAATTGCATTTAAAGCATAGGAAAAGAGGCAGAACGTCCACAATGATGCACTTGGCCAAAAAGGGCGTATGCGTTTTTTCCTGAATATATTCAGGTAAAAACGCATACGCCCTTTTTGGCCAACCAGCAAGCTTGCAAAAGAAATCTGCACTACAATGAAGTCTAACTTCCCCGGGTCAAAAGTGCCATCTGTTAAAAGTGTAAAATCCAGGAGGCAGGACAGGCCATGGAGAACTGGGAGCCTTGTTATGCTGATGGGTGGGATGTAAATTGCCAACAGCCACTAGGGAGAAGTGTATGGTGTTTCCTGAAACATCTAAAAAACAAAGCAACAGAGCCTAGGGCACTTCCACTTATGGTTCTATAGCTTAGGGAAATTAAAATAAAAAAGACAAAGCCACCCCAAAGTTTGGGACGGCTCTGTTTACAAGAACCTCATTTACGGTACAAGTTCAATATCACAAAAAGCGAAAAATGGATAAAGAAGTTGTGGTACTTACGTACAATGCAATATCACTCAGCAATGAAATCTATGTCATGAGGCCCATAGCAGCATAATGAGTGGATTCAGGTATGATGATTCTAACTGAAATAAGTCACACAGGAAAAGAAACATCATAAGATATCACTAATACACGGAATGTAAACTTGGCTACACAGGAACTGGATTACAAAGAGAACAGGGTCTCCAATTTAGAAAACCAACTTATGATTGCTTAAGGGGAAAGGTGAGTTGGGGTGCTGCATAAAACCAGAGATTGAAATGAGCACAGATAAAGTTCCTTAAGCCAAATATGGAATAGACAAGAGCTACTCCTTGCGCAACGAAATGGACTCAACACCCCATATTAAACGCCTAAGAATGTACCTGACTAGTAAGTATCTTAAAACGTATGGATCGCTATGTCTCCGAAAGAGAATCAAGCATGTGTACAGGGGCATAAACGCAGCAGTGATAGGATTGGAGAGGTTCGGTGAGAAAATGAAGACCCTTTGAAGTCATATTGCATTGTACCCATTCCACGGGTCTCAACTCTCCAGGTTTAAGGGATTCTTCCTTCAGCTAAAACATGCATGTGGAACCCAGAGTATGATCAACCGTGTGATCGGGAGACGTGTTCCAATGTCTCAGTTCTCATCCCCTTGTACTCGGGTGCAACATTCCAGACGCTTTACTAACACTCTCCCGACTTGGAGAGTCAGTGCCTTTAACCTCCTGTTTGGCCCAGTTTGCAATTTCTGTGGAACATGAACAGGAATAGGGAGAACCAATGAGAGACTAGCTGGAGGTTTCTGGACGGCAAATTTAACTCTCATTTCCCACCAGGAAGAGGAATTAACCAAAGGCTCAGCGTGCCATGCCAGAACCAGATTAGGGCCTGAAGCAATCCTGCGGTGTTGCGGCCAGCTCACAAGAAAGCGAGTTGAAGAAAGGAGCTCAGGGGCACTGTAATTCACAAACCTGCAGAGTTATAAATGACAGCTATCGTCCAAAAATATACTGAAGTAAGGCTGCCAAGAGGACTTGAAAGCGGGGCAGAATTGTAGGAAACCGATTTCAGGAGGTAGACTGGAATTGCATTTAAAGCATAGGAAAAGAGGCAGAACATCGACAATGATGCACTTGGCCAAAAGGGCGTATGCGTTTTTTCCTTAATATATTCAGGAAAAAACGCATACGCCGTTTTTGGCCAACCAAGCAAGCTTGCAAAGGAAATCTGCTCTACAATGAAGTCTCACTTCCCCCCAGTCAAAAGGGACATCTGAAAAAAGTGTAAAATCCAGAAAAGCAGGACAGGCCATGGAGAACTGGGAGCCTTGTTATGCTTATGGGCGGGATGTAAATTGCCAACAGCCACTGGGGAGAAGTTTATGCTGTTTCCTGAAACATCTAAAAAACAAAGCAACAGAGCCTAGGGCACTTCCACTTATGGCCCTATAGCTTAGGGAAATTAAAATCAAAAAGACACAGCCACCCCAAAGTTTGGGACGGCTCTGTTTACAAGAACCTCGTTTACGGTACAAGTTCAATATCGCAGAAAGCGAAAAATGGATAAAGAAGGTGTGGTACTTACGTACAATGCAATATCACTCAGCAATGAAATCTATGTCATCAGGCCCGTAGCAGCATAATCAGTGGATTCAGGTATGATGATTCTAACTGAAATAAGTCACACAGAAAAAGAAACATCATAAGATATCACTAATACACGGAATGTAAACTTGGCTATACAGGAACTGGATTACAAATCAGAAGAGGGTCTCAAATTTAGAAAACCAACTTATGCTTGCTTAAGGGGAAAGGTGAGTTGGGGTGCTGCATAAAACCAGAGATTGAAATGAGCACAGATAAAGTTCCTTAAGCCAAATATGTAATAGACAAGAGCTACTCCTTGCTCAACGAAATGGACTCAACACCCCATATTAAACGCTTAAGTATGTACCTGACTAGTAAGTATCTTAAAACCTATGAATTGCTATGTCTCCGAAAGAGAATCAAGCGTGTGTACAGGGGCATAAATGCAGCAATGATAGGATTGGAGACATTTGGTAAGCAAATGAAGACCCTTTGAAATCATATTGCATGGTACCCATTCCACGGGTCTCAAATCTCCAGGTTTAAGGGATTCTTCCTTCAGCTAAATCATGCATGTGGAACCCAGAGTATGATCAACCGTGTGATCGGGAGACGTGTTCCAATATGTCTCAGGACTCGTCCCCTGGTACTCGGGTGCAACATTCCAGACGCTTTACTAACAATCTCCCGACTGGGAGAGTCAGTGCCTTTAACCTCCTGTTTGGCCCAGTTTGCAATTTCTGCGGCAGATGAACAGGAATAGGGAGAACCAATGAGAGACTAGCTGGAGGTGTCTGGACGGGCAAATTTAACTCTCATTTCCCACCAGGAAGAGGAATTAACCAAAGGCTCAGCGTGCCGTGCCGGAACCAGATTAGGGCCTGAAGCAATCCTGCGGTGTTGCAGCCAGCTCACAAGAAAGCGAGTTGAAGAAAGGAGCTCAGGGGCACTGTAATTCACAAACCTGCAGAGTTATAAATGACAGCTATCGTCCAAAAATATACTGAAGTAAGGCTGCCAAGAGGACTTGAAAGCGGGGCAGAATTGCAGGAAACCGATTTCAGGAGGTAGACTGGAATTGCACTTAAAGCATAGGAAAAGAGGCAGAACGTCGACAATGATGCACTTGGCCAAAAAGGGTGTATGCGTTTTTTCCTGAATATATTCAGGAAAAAACGCATACGCCCTTTTTGGCCAACCAAGCAAGCTTGCAAAGGAAATCTGCACTACAATGAAGTCTCACTTCCCCCCCGTCAAAAGGGCCATCTGAAAAAAGTGTAAAATCCAGAAAGGCAGGACAGGCCATGGAGAACTGGGAGCCTTGTTATGCTGATGGGCGGGATGTATATTGCCAACAGCCACTTGGGAGAAGTGTATGGTGTTTCCTGAAACATCTAAAAAACAAAGCAACAGAGCCTAGGGCACTTCCACTTATGGCCCTATAGCTTAGGGAAATTAACATCAAAAAGACACAGCCAACCCAACGTTTGGGACGGCTCTGTTTACAAGAACCTTGTTTACGGTACAAGTTCAATATCGCAGAAAGCGAAAAATGGATAAAGAAGGTGTGGTACTTACGTACAATGCAATATCACTCAGCAATGAAATCTATGTCATCAGGCCAGTAGCAGCATAATGAGTGGATTCAGGTATGATGATTCTAACTGAAATAAGTCACACAGAAAAAGAAACATCATAAGATATCACTAATACACGGAATGTAAACTTGGTATACAGGAAATGGATTACAAATCAGAAGAGGGTCTCAAATTTAGAAAACCAACTTATGCTTGCTTAAGGGGAAAGGTGAGTTGGGGTGCTGCATAAAACCAGAGATTGAAATGAGCACAGATAAAGTTCCTTAAGCCAAATATGTAATAGACAAGATCTACTCCTTGCTCAACGAAATGGACTCAACACCCCATATTAAACACCTAAGAATGTACCTGACTAGTAAGTATCTTAAAACCTATGAATTGCTATGTCTCTGAAAGAGAATCAAGCGTGAGTACAGGGGCATAAACGCAGCAGTGATAGGATTGGAGAGGTTCGGTGAGCAAATGAAGACCCTTTGAAGTCATATTGCATGGTACCCATTCCACGGGTCTCAACTCTCCAGGTTTAAGGGATTCTTCCTTCAGCTAAAACATGCATGTGGAACCCAGAGTATGATCAACCGTGTGATCGGGAGACGTGTTGAAATATATCTCAGTTCTCATCCCCTGGTACTCGGGTGCAACATTCCAGACGCTTTACTAACACTCTCCCGACTTGGAGAGTCAGTGCCTTTAACCTCCTGTTTGGCCCAGTTTGCAAATTCCGTGGAAGATGAACAGGAATACGGAGAACCAATGAGAGACTAGCTGGAGGTGTCTGGACGGGCAAATTTAACTCCCATTTCCCACCAGGAAGAGGAATTAACCAAAGGCTCAGCGTGCCGTGCCGGAACCAGATTAGGGCCTGAAGGAATCCTGCGGTGTTGCGGCCAGCTCACAAGAAAGCGAGTTTAAGAGAGCAGCTCAGGGGCACTGTAATTCACAAACCTGCAGAGTTATAAATGACAGCTATCGTCCAAAAATATACTGAAGTAAGGCTGCCAAGAGGACTTGAAAGCGGGGCAGAATTGCAGGAAACCGATTTCAGGAGGTAGACAGGAATTGCATTTAAAGCATAGGAAAAGAGGCGGAACGTCCACAATGATGGACTTGGCCAAAAAGGGCGTATGCGTTTTTTCCTGAATATATTCAGGAAAAAACGCATACGCCCTTTTTGGCCAACCAAGCAAGCTTGCAAAGGAAATCTGCACTACAATGAAGTCTCACTTCCCCCCCCATCAAAAGGGCCATCTGAAAAAAGTGTAAAATCCAGAAAGGCAGGACAGGCCATGGAGAACTGGGAGCCTTGTTATGCTGATGGGTGGGATGTAAACTCCCAACAGCCACTGGGGAGAAGTGTATGGTGTTTCCTGAAACATCTAAAAAACAAAGCAACAGAGCCTAGGGCACTTCCACTTATGGTCCTATAGCTTAGGGAAATTAAAATCAAAAAGACACAGCCACCCCAAAGTTTGGGATGGCTCTGTTTACAAGAACCTCGTTTACGGTACAAATTCAATATCGCAGAAAGTGAAAAATGGATAGAGAAGTTGTGGTACTTACGTACAATGCAATATCACTCAGCAATGAAATCTATGTCATCAGGCCCGTAGCAGAAAATGAGTGGGTTCAGGTATGATGAATCTAACTGAAATAAGTCACAGAGAAAAAGAAACATCATAAGATATCACTAATACACGGAATGTAAACTTGGCTACACAGGAACTGGATTACAAAACAGAACAGGGTCTCCAATTTAGAAAACCAACTTATGCTTGCTTAAGGGGAAAGGTGAGTTGGGGTGCTGCATAAAACCAGAGATTGAAATGAGCACAGATAAAGTTCCTTAAGCCAAATACGTAATAGACAAGAGCTACTCCTTCCTCAACAAAATGGACTCAAAACCCCATGTTAAACACCGTATAATGTACCTGACTTGTAAGTATCTTAAAACCTAAAGATTGCTATGTCTCTGAAAGAGAATCAAGCGTGAGTATAGGGGCATAAACGCCACAGTGATAGGATTGGAGAGGTTCGGTGAGCAAATGAAGACCCTTTGAAGTCATATTGCATGGTACCCATTCCACGGGTCTCAACTCTCCAGGTTTAAGGGATTCTTCCTTCAGCTAAAACATGCATGTGGAACCCAGAGTATGATCAACCGTGTGACCGGGAGACGTGTTCCAATATGTCTCAGTTCTCGTCCCCTGGTACTCGGGTGCAACATTCCAGACGCTTTACTAACACTCTCCTGAATTGGAGAGTCAGTGCCTTTAACCTCCTGTTTGGCCCAGGTTGCAAATTCCGCGGAAGATTAACAGGAATAGGGAGAACCAATGAGAGACTAGCTGGAGGTGTCTGGACGGGCAAATTTAACTCTCATTTCCCACCATGAAGAGGAATTAACCAAAGGCTCAGCGTGCCATGTCGGAATCAGATTAGGGCCTGAAGCAATCCTGCGGTGTTGCTGCCAGCTCACAAGAAAGCAATTTGAAGAAAGGAGTTCAGTGGCACTGTAATTCACAAACCTGCAGAGTTATAAATGACAGCTATCGTCCAAAAATATACTGAAGTAAGGCTTCCAAGAGGACTTGAAAGCCGGGTAGAATTGCAGGAAACCGATTTCAGGAGGTAGACTGGAATTGCATTTAAAGCATAGGAAAAGAGGCAGAACGTCGACAATGAAGCACTAGGCCAAAAAGGGCGTATGCGTTTTTTCCTGAATATATTCAGGAAAAAACGCATACGCCCTTTTTGGCCAACCAAGCAAGCTTGCAAAGGAAATCTGCACTACAATGAAGTCTCACTTCCCCCCGGTCAAAAGGGCCATCTGAAAAAAGTGTAAAATCCAGAAAGGCAGGACAGGCCATGGAGAACTGGGAGCCTTGTTATGTTGATGGGCGGGATGTAAATTGCCAACAGCCACTCAGGAGAAGTGTATGGTGTTTCCTGAAACATCGAAAAAACAAAGCAACAGAGCCTAGGGCAGTTCCACTTATGGTCCTATAGCTTAGGGAAATTGAAATCAAAAAGACACAGCTACCCCAAAGTTTGGGACGGCTCTGTTTACAAGAACCTCGTTTACGGTACAAGTTAAATTTCACAGAAATCGAAAAATGGATAAAGAAGTTGTGGTACTTACGTACAATGCAATATCACTCAGCAATGAAATCTATGTCATCAGGCCCATAGCAGCATAATGAGTGGATTCAGGTATGATGATTCTAACTGAAATAAGTCACACAGAAAAAGAAACATCATAAGATATCACTAATACACGGAATGTAAACTTGGCTACACAGGAACTGGATTACAAAACAGAACAGTGTCTCAAATTTAGAAAACCAACTTATGCTTGCTTAAGGCGAAAGGTGAGTTGGGGTGCTGCATAAAACCAGAGATTGAAATGAGCACAGATAAATTTCCTTAAGCCAAATATGGAATAGACAAGAGCTACTCCTTGCTCAACGAAATGGACTCAACACCCCATATTAAACGCCTAAGAATGTACCTGACTAGTAAGTATCTTAAAACCTATGGATCGCTATGTCTCCGAAAGAGAATCAAGCGTGTGTACAGGGGCATGAACGCAGCAGTGATAGGAATGGAGAGGTTCGGTGAGCAAATGAAGACGCTTTGAAGTCATATTGCATAGTACCCATTCCACGGGTCTCAACTCTCCAGGTTTAAGGGATTCTTCCTTCAGCTAAATCATGCATGTGGAACCCGGAGTATGATCAACCGTGTGATCGGGAGTCGTGTTCCAATATGTCTCCATTCTCGTCCCCTGGTACTCGGGTGCAACATTCCAGACGCTTTACTAACACTCTCCCGACTTGGAGAGTCAGTGCCTTTAACCTCCTGTTTGGCCCAGTTTGCAATTTCTGCGGAAGATGAACAGGAATAGGGAGAACCAATGAGAGACTAGCTGGAGGTGTCTGGACGGGCAAATTTAACTCTCATTTCCCACCAGGAAGAGGAATTAACCCAAGGCTCAGCATGCCGTGCCGGAACCAGATTAGGGCCTGAAGCAATCCTGCGGTGTTGCGGCCAGCTCACAAGAAAGCGAGTTGAAGAAAGGAGCTCAGGGGCACTGTAATTCACAAACCTGCAGAGTTATAAATGACAGCTATCGTCCAAAAATATACTGAAGTAAGGCTGCCAAGAGGACTTGAAAGCAGGGCAGAATTGCAGGAAACCAATTTCAGGAGGTACACAGGAATTGCATTTAAAGCATAGGAAAAGAGGCAAAACGTCGACAATGATGCACTTGGCCAAAAAGGGCGTATGCGTTTTTTCCTGAATATATTCAGGAAAAAACGCATACGCCCTTTTTGGCCAACCAAGCAAGCTTGCAAAGGAAATCTGCACTACAATGAAGTCTCACTTCCCCCCGGTCAAAAGGACCACTGAAAAAAGTGTAAAATCCAGAAAGGCAGGACAGGCCATGGAGAACTGGGAGCCTTGTTACGCTGATGGGCGGGATGTATATTGCCAACAGCCACTTGGGATAAGTGTATGGTGTTTCCTGAAACATCTAAAAAACAGAGGAACAGAGCCTAGGGCAATTCCACTTATGGCCCTATAGCTTAGGGAAATTAAAATCAAAAAGACACAGCCACCCCAAAATTTGGTATGGCTCTTATTACAAGAACCTCGTTTACGGTACAAGTTCAATATCACAGAAAGTGAAAAATGGATTAAGATATTGTGGTACTTACATACAATGCAATAACACTCAGCAATGAAATCTATGTCATCAGGCACGTAGCAGCATAATGAGTGGATTCAGGTATGATGATTCTAACTGAAATAAGTCACACAGAAAAAGAAACATCATAAGATATCACTAATACACGGAATGTAAACTTGGCTACACAGGAAATGGATTACAAAACAGAACAGGGTCTCAAATTTAGAAAACCAACTTATGCTTGCTTAAGGGGAAAGGTGAGTTGGGGTGCTGCATAAAACCAGAGATTGAAATGAGCACAGATAAAGTTCCTTAAGCCAAATATGGAATAGAAAAGAGCTACTCCCTGCTCAACGAAATGGACTCAAAACCCCATGTTAAACACCTTATAATGTACCTGACTAGTAAGTATCTTAAAACCTAAAGATTGCTATGTCTCTGAAAGAGAATCAAGCGTGAGTACAGGGGCATAAACGCAGCAGTGATAGGATTGGAGAGGTTCGGTGAGCAAATGAAGACCCTTTGAAGTCATATTGCATGGTACCCATTCCACGGGTCTCAACTCTCCAGGTTTAAGGGATTCTTCCTTCAGCTAAAACATGCATGTGGAACCCAGAGTATGATCAACCGTGTGACCGGGAGACGTGTTGAAATATGTCTCAGTTCTCATCCCCCGGTACTCGGGTGTAACATTCCAGACGCTTTACTAACACTCTCCCGACTTGGAGAGTCAGTGCCTTTAACCTCCTGTTTGGCCCAGTTTGCAAATTACGCGGAAGATGAACAGGAATAGGGAGAACCAATGAGAGACTAGCTGGAGGTGTCTGGACGGGCAAATTTAACTCCCATTTCCCACCAGGAAGAGGAATTAACCAAAGGCTCAGCGTGCCGTGCCGGAACCAGATTAGGGCCTGAAGGAATCCTGCGGTGTTGCGGCCAGCTCACAAGAAAGCGAGTTTAAGAAAGCAGCTCAGGGGCACTGTAATTCACAAACCTGCAGAGTTATAAATGACAGCTATCGTCCAAAAATATACTGAAGTAAGGCTGCCAAGAGGACTTGAAAGCGGGGCAGAATTGCAGGAAACCGATTTCAGGAGGTAGAAAGGAATTGCATGTAAAGCATAGGAAAAGAGGCAGAACGTCCACAATGATGCACTTGGCCAAAAAGGGCGTATCCGTTTTTTCCTGAATATATTCAGGAAAAAAAGCATACGCCCTTTTTGGCCAACCAAGCAAGCTTGCAAAGGAAATCTGCACTACAATGAAGTCTCACTTCCCCGCGGTCAAAGGGGCCATCTGAAAAAAGTGTAAAATCCAGAAAGGCAGGACAGGCCATGGAGAACTGGGAGCCTTGTTATGCTGATGGGCGGGATGTAAACTCCCAACAGCCACTGGGGAGAAGTGTATGGTGTTTCCTGAAACATCTAAAAAACAAAGCAACAGAGCCTAGGGAACTTCCACTTATGGTCCTATAGCTTAGGGAAATTAAAATCAAAAAGACACAGCCACCCCAAAGTTTGGGATGGCTCTGTTTACAAGAACCTCGTTTACGGTACAAGTTCAATATCGCAGAAAGTGAAAAATGGATAAAGAAGTTGTGGTACTTACGTACAATGCAATATCACTCAGCAATGACATCTATGTCATCAGGCCCGTAGCAGAAAATGAGTGGGTTCAGGTATGATGAATCTAACTGAAATAAGTCACACAGAAAAAGAAACATCATAAGATATCACTAATACACGGAATGTAAACTTGGCTACACAGGAACTGGATTACAAAACAGAACAGGGTCTCCAATTTAGAAAACCAACTTATGCTTGCTTAAGGGGAAAGGTGAGTTGGGGTTCTGCATAAAACCAGAGATTGAAATGAGCACAGATAAAGTTCCTTAAGCCAAATATGTAATAGACAAGAGCTACTCCTTCCTCAACGAAATGGACTCAAAACCCCATGTTAAACACCTTATAATGTACCTGACTTGTAAGTATCTTAAAACCTAAAGATTGCTATGTCTCTGAAAGAGAATCAAGCGTGAGTATAGGGGCATAAACGCAACAGTGATAGGATTGGAGAGGTTCGGTGAGCAAATGAAGACCCTTTGAAGTCATATTGCATGGTACCCATTCCACGGGTCTCAACTCTCCAGGTTTAAGGGATTCTTCCTTCAGCTAAAACATGCATGTGGAACCCAGAGTATGATCAACCGTGTGATCGGGAGACGTGTTCCAATATGTCTCAGTTCTCGTCCCCTGGTACTCGGGTGCAACATTCCAGACGCTTTACTAACACTCTCCTGAATTGGAGAGTCAGTGCCTTTAACCTCCTGTTTGGCCCAGGTTGCAAATTCCGCGGAAGATTAACAGGAATAGGGAGAACCAATGAGAGACTAGCTGGAGGTGTCTGGACGGGCAAATTTAACTCTCATTTCCCACCACGAAGAGGAATTAACCAAAGGCTCAGCGTGCCATGTCGGAATCAGATTAGGGCCTGAAGCAATCCTGCGGTGTTGCTGCCAGCTCACAAGAAAGCAATTTGAAGAAAGGAGTTCAGGGGCACTGTAATTCACAAACCTGCAGAGTTATAAATGACAGCTATCGTCCAAAAATATACTGAAGTAAGGCTGCCAAGAGGACTTGAAAGCCGGGCAGAATTGCAGGAAACCGATTTCAGGAGGTAGACTGGAATTGCATTTAAAGCATAGGAAAAGAGGCAGAACGTCGAGAATGATGCACTAGGCCAAAAAGGGAGTATGCGTTTATTCCTGAATATATTCAGGAAAAAACGCATACGCACTTTTTGGCCAACCAAGCAAGCTTGCAAAGGAAATCTGCACTACAATGAAGTCTCACTTCCCCCCGGTCAAAAGGGCCATCTGAAAAAAGTGTAAAATCCAGAAAGGCAGGACAGGCCATGGAGAACTGGGAGCCTTGTTATGTTGATGGGCGGGATGTAAATTGCCAACAGCCACTCAGGAGAAGTGTATGGTGTTTCCTGAAACATCAAAAAAACAAAGCAACAGAGCCTAGGGCAGTTCCACTTATGGTCCTATAGCTTAGGGAAATTGAAATCAAAAAGACACAGCCACCCCAAAATTTGGGACAGCTCTGTTTACAAGAACCCCGTTTATGGTACAAGTTCAATATCGCAAAGTGAAAACTGGATAAAGAAGTTGTGGTACTTACGTACAATGCAATATCAATCAGCAATGAAATCTATGTCATCAGGCCTGTAAAGCATAGAGTGGATTCAGGTATGATGATTCTAACTGAAATAAGTCACACAGAAAAAGAAACATCATAAGATAACACTAATACACGGAGTGTAAACTTGGCTACACAGGAACTGGATTACAAAACAGAACAGGGTCTCAAATTTAGAAAATCAACTTATGCTTGCTTAAGGGGAAAGGTGAGTTGGGGTGCTGCATAAAACCAGAGATTGAAATGAGCACAGATAAAGTTCCTTAAGCCAAATATGTAATAGACAAGGGCTACTCCTTGCTCAACGAAATGGACTCAAAACCCCTTATTAAACGCCTAATAATGTACCTGACTAGTAAGTATCTTAAAACTTATGGATTGCTATGTCTCTGAAAGAGAATCAAGCGTGAGCACAGGGGCATAAACGCAGCAGTGATAGGATTGGAGAGGTTTGGTGAGCAAATGAAGACCCTTTGAAGTCATATTGCCTGGTACCCATTCCACGGGTCGCAACTCTCCAAGTTTAAGGGATTCTTCCTTCAGCTAAAAAATGCATGTGGAACACAGAGTGTGATCAACCGTGTGATCGGGAGATGTGTTCTAATATGTCTCAGTTCTCATCCCCTGGTACTCGGGTGCAAAATTGCAGACGCTTTACTAATATTCTCCCGACTTGGAGAGACAGTGCCTTTAACCTCCTGTTTGGCCCAGTTTGCAATTTCTGCGGAAGATGAACAGGAATAGGGAGAACCAATGAGAGACTAGCTGGAGGTGTCTGGACGGGCAAATTTAACTCTCATTTCCCACCAGGAAGAGGAATTAACCAAAGGCTCAGCGTGCCGTGCCAGAACCAGATTAGGGCCTGAAGCAATCCTGCGGTGTTGAGGCCAGCTCACAAGAAAGCGAGTTGAAGAAAGGAGCTCAGGGGCACTGTAATTCACAAACCTGCAGAGTTATAAATGACAGCTATCGTCCAAAAATATACTGAAGTAAGGCTGCCAAGAGGGCCTGAAACCGGGGCAGAATTGCAGGAAACCGATTTCAGGTGGTAGACTTGATTTGCATTTAAAGCATAGGAAAAGAGGCAGAACGTCGACAATGATGCACTTGGCCAAAAAGGACGTATGCGTTTTTTCCTGAATATATTCAGGAAAAAACGCATACGCACTTTTTGGCCAACCAAGCAAGCTTGCAAAGGAAATCTGCACTATAATGAAGTCTCACTTCCCCACGGTCAAAAGGGCCATCTGAAAAAAGTGTAAAATCCAGAAAGGCAGGACAGGCCATGGAGAACTGGGAGCCTTGTTATGCGGATGGGCGGGATGTAAATTGCCAACAGCCACTCAGGAGAAGTGTATGGTGTTTCCTGAAACATCTAAAAAACTGAGGAACAGAGCCTAGGGCACTTCCACTTATGGTCCTATAGCTTAGGTAAATTAAAATCAAAAAGACACAGCCACCCCAAAGTTTGGGACAGCTCTGTTTACAAGAACCTCGTTTACGGTACAAGTTCAATATCGCAGAAAGCGAAAAATGGATAAAAAAGTTTTGGTACTTACGTACAATGCAATATCACTCAGCAATGAAATCTATGTCATCATGCCCGTAGCAGCATAATGAGTGGATTCAGGTATGATGATTCTAACTGAAATAAGTCACACAGAAAAAGAAACGTCATAAGATATCACTAATACACGGTATGTAAACTTGGCTACACAGGCACTGAATTACAAAACAGAACAGGGTCTCAAATTTAGAAAACCAACTTATGCTTGCTTAAGGGGAAAGGTGAGTTGGGGTGCTGCATAAAACCAGAGATTGAAATGAGCACAGATAAAGTTCCTTAAGCCAAATATGTAATAGACAAGAGCTACTCCTTGCTCAACGAAATGGACTCAACACCCCATATTAAATGCCTAAGAATGTACCTGACTAGTAAGTATCTTAAAACCTATGGATTGCTATGTCTCCAAAAGAGAACCAAGCGTGTGTACAGGGGCATAAACGCAGCAGTGATAGGATTGGAGAGGTTCGGTGAGCAAATGAAGACCCTTTGAAGTCACATTGCATGGTACCCATTCCACGGGTCTCAACTCTCCAGGTTTAAGGGATTCTTCCTTCAGCAAAAACATGCATGTGGAACCCAGAGTATGATCAACCATGTGATCGCGAGACGTGTTCAAATATGTCTAAGTTCTCGTACCCTGGTACTCGGGTGCAACATTCCAAATGCTTTATTAACACTCTCCCGACTTGGAGAGTCAGTGCCTTTAACCTCCTGTTTGGCCCAGTTTGCAATTTCTGAGGAAGATGAACAGGAATAGGGAGAACCAATGAGAGACTAGCTGGAGGTGTCTGGACGGGCGAATTTAACTCTCATTTCCCACCAGGAAGAGGAATTAACCAAAGGCTCAGCATACCGTGCCGGAACCAGATTAGGGCCTGAAGCAATCCTGCGGTGTTGCGGCCAGCTCACAAGAAAGCGAGTTGAAGAAAGGAGCTCAGGGACACTGTAATTCACAAACCTGCAGAGTTATAAATGACAGTTATTGTCCAAAAATATACTGAAGTAAGGCTGCCAAGAGGACTTGAAAGCCGGGCAGAATTGCATGAAACCGATTTCAGGAGGTAGACTGGAATTGCATTTAAGGCATAGGAAAAGAGGCAGAACGTCCACAATGATGCACTGGCCAAAAAGGGCGTATGCGTTTTTTCCTGAATATATTCAGGACAAAACGCATACGCCCTTTTTGGCCAACCAAGCAAGCTTGCAAAGGAAATCTGCACTACAATGAAGTCTCACTTCCCCCCGGTCAAAAGGGCCATCTGAAAAAAGTGTAAACTCCAGAAAGGCAGGACAGGCCATGGAGAACTTGTTATGCTGATGGGTGGGATGTAAATTGCCAACAGCCACTCAGGAGAAGTGTATGGTGTTTCCTGAAACATCTAAAAAACAAATCAACAGAGCCTAGGGCACTTCCACTTATGGTCCTATAGCTTAGGGAAATTAAAATCGAAAAGACACAGCCACCCCAAAGTTTGGGATGGCTCTGTTTACAAGAACCTCGTTTACGGTACAAGTTCAATATTACAGAAAGTGAAAAATGGATAAAGAAGTTGTGGTACTTACGTACAATGCAATATCACTCAGCAATGAAATCTATGTCATCAGGCACGTAGCAGAAAATGAGTGGGTTCAGGTATGATGATTCTAACTGAAATAAGTCACACAGAAAAAGAAACATCATAAGATATCACTAATACACGGAATGTAAACTTGGCTACACAGGAACTGGATTACAAAACAGAACAGGGTCTCAAATTTAGAAAACCAACTTATGCTTGCTTAAGGGGAAAGGTGAGTTGGGGTGCTGCATAAAACCAGAGATTGAAATGAGCACAGATAAAGTTCCTTAAGCCAAATATGGAATAGACAAGAGCTACTCCTTGCTCAACGAAATGGACTCAAAACCCCATGTTAAACACCTTATAATGTACCTGACTAGTAAGTATCTTAAAACCTAAAGATTGCTATGTCTCTGAAAGAGAATCAAGCGTGAGTACAGGGACATAAACGCAGCAGTGATAGGATTGGAGAGGTTCGGTGAGCAAATGAAGACCCTTTGAAGTCATATTGCATGGTACCCATTCCACGGGTCTCAACTCTCCAGGTTTAAAGGATTCTTCCTTCAGCTAAAACATGCATGTGGAACCCAGAGTATGATCAACCGTGTGATCGGGAGACGTGTTGAAATATGTCTCAGTTCTCGTCCCCTGGTACTCGGGTGCAACATTCCAGACGCTTTACTAACACTCTCCCGACTTGGAGAGTCAGTGCCTTTAACCTCCTGTTTGGCCCAGTTTGCAAATTCCGTGGAAGATGAACAGGAATAGGGAGAACCAATGAGAGACAAGCTGGAGGTGTCTGGACGGGCAAATTTAACTCCCATTTCCCACCAGGAAGAGGAATTAACCAAAGGCTCAGCGTGCCGTGCCGGAAACAGATTAGGGCCTGAAGGAATCCTGCGGTGTTGCGGCCAGCTCACAAGAAAGCGAGTTTAAGAAAGCAGCTCTGGGGCACTGTAATTCACAAACCTGCGGAGTTATAAATGACAGCTATCATCCAAAAATATACTGAAGTAAGGCTGCCAAGAGGACTTGAAAGCCGGGCAGAATTGCAGGAAACCGATTTCAGGAGGTAGACAGGAATTGCATTTAAAGCATAGGAAATGAGGCAGAACGTCCACAATGATGCACTTGGCCAAAAAGGGCGTATGCGTTTTTTCCTGAATATATTCAGGAAAAAAAGCATACGCACTTTTTGGCCAACCAAGCAAGCTTGCAAAGGAAATCTGCACTACAATGAAGTCTCACTTCCGCTGGGTCAAAACGGCCATCTGAAAAAAGTGTAAAATCCAGAAAGGCAGGACAGGCGTTGGAGAACTGGGAGCCTTGTTATGCTGATGGGCGGGATATAATTTGCCAACAGCCACTCGGGAGAAGTGTATGGTGTTTCCTGAAACATGTAAAAAACAAAGCAACAGAGGCTAGGGCACTTCCACTTATGATCCTATAGCTTAGGGAAATTAAAATCAAAAAGACACAGCCACCCCAAAATTTGGTATGGCTCTTATTACAAGAACCTCGTTTACGGTACAAGTTCAATATCACAGAAAGTGAAAAATGGATAAAGATGTTGTCGTACTTACATACAATGCAATAACACTCAGCAATGAAATCTATGTCATCAGGCACGTAGCAGCATAATGAGTGGATTCAGGTATGATGATTCTAACTGAAATAAGTCACACAGAAAAAGAAACATCATAAGATATCACTAATACACGGAATGTAAACTTGGCTACACAGGAAATGGATTACAAAACAGAACAGGGTCTCAAATTTAGAAAACCAACTTATGCTTGCTTAAGGGGAAAGGTGAGTTGGGGTGCTGCATAAAACCAGAGATTGAAATGAGCACAGATAAAGTTCCTTAAGCCAAATATGCAATAGAAAAGAGCTACTCCCTGCTCAACGAAATGGACTCAAAACCCCATGTTAAACACCTTATAATGTACCTGACTAGTAAGTATCTTAAAACCTAAAGATTGCTATGTCTCTGAAAGAGAATCAAGCGTGAGTACAGGGGCATAAACGCAGCAGTGATAGGATTGGAGAGGTTCGGTGAGCAAATGAAGACCCTTTGAAGTCATATTGCATGGTACCCATTCCACGGGTCTCAACTCTCCAGGTTTAAGGGATTCTTCCTTCAGCTAAAACATGCATGTGGAACCCAGAGTATGATCAACCGTGTGATCGGGAGACGTGTTCCAATATGTCTCAGTTCTCGTCCCCTGGTACTCGGGTGCAACATTCCAGACGCTTTACTAACACTCTCCTGAATTGGAGAGTCAGT
Organism: Orcinus orca; assembly: GCF_937001465.1. Classification (NCBI taxonomy): domain Eukaryota; kingdom Metazoa; phylum Chordata; class Mammalia; order Artiodactyla; family Delphinidae; genus Orcinus; species Orcinus orca. The sequence goes on along the minus strand of NW_026043916.1, from coordinate 129,617 downwards.
GCCTTTAACCTCCTGTTTGGCCCAGGTTGCAAATTCTGCGGAAGATTAACAGGAATAGGGAGAACCAATGAGAGACTTGCTGGAGGTGTCTGGACGGGCAAATTTAACTCTCATTTCCCACCACGAAGAGGAATTAACCAAAGGCTCAGCGTGCCATGTCGGAATCAGATTAGGGCCTGAAGCAATCCTGCGGTGTTGCTGCCAGCTCACAAGAAAGCAATTTGAAGAAAGGAGTTCAGCGGCACTGTAATTCACAAACCTGCAGAGTTATAAATGACAGCTATCGTCCAAAAATATACTGAAGTAAGGCTGCCAAGAGGACTTGAAAGCCGGGCAGAATTGCAGGAAACCGATTTCAGGAGGTAGACTGGAATTGCATTTAAAGCATAGGAAAAGAGGCAGAACGTCGAGAATGATGCACTAGGCCAAAAAGGGCGTATGCGTTTTTTCCTGAATATATTCAGGAAAAAACGCATACGCCCTTTTTGGCCAACCAAGCAAGCTTGCAAAGGAAATCTGCACTACAATGAAGTCTCACTTCCCCCGGGTCAAAAGGGCCATCTGAAAAAAGTGTAAAATCCAGAAAGGCAGGACAGGCCATGGAGAACTGGGAGCCTTGTTATGTTGATGGGCGGGATGTAAATTGCCAACAGCCACTCAGGAGAAGTGTATGGTGTTTCCTGAAACATCGAAAAAACAAAGCAACAGAGCCTAGGGCAGTTCCACTTATGGTCCTATAGCTTAGGGAAATTGAAATCAAAAAGACACAGCCACCCCAAAGTTTGGGACAGCTCTGTTTACAAGAACCCCGTTTATGGTACAAGTTCAATATCGCAGAAAGTGAAAACTGGATAAAGAAGTTGTGGTACTTACGTACAGTGCAATATCAATCAGCAATGAAATCTATGTCATCAGGCCTGTAAAGCATAGAGTGGATTCAGGTATGATGATTCTAACTGAAATAAGTCACACAGAAAAAGAAACATCATAAGATAACACTAATACACGGAGTGTAAACTTGGCTACACAGGAACTGGATTACAAAACAGAACAGGGTCTCAAATTTAGAAAACCAACTTATGCTTGCTTAAGGGGAAAGGTGAGTTGGGGTGCTGCATAAAACCAGAGATTGAAATGAGCACAGATAAAGTTCCTTAAGCCAAATATGTAATAGACAAGGGCTACTCCTTGCTCAACGAAATGGACTCAAAACCCCTTATTAAACCCCTAATAATGTACCTGACTAGTAAGTATCTTAAAACTTATGGATTGCTATGTCTCTGAAAGAGAATCAAGCGTGAGTACAGGGGCATAAATGCAGCAGTGATAGGATTGGAGAGGTTTGGTGAGCAAATGAAGACCCTTTGAAGTCATATTGCATGGTACCCATTCCACGGGTCTCAACTCTCCAAGTTTAAGGGATTCTTCCTTCAGCTAAAAAATGAATGTGGAACACAGAGTGTGATCAACCGTGTGATCGGGAGATGTGTTCTAATATGTCTCAGTTCTCATCCCCTGGTACTCGGGTGCAAAATTGCAGACACTTTACTAATATTCTCCCGACTTGGAGAGACAGTGCCTTTAACCTCCTGTTTGGCCCAGTTTGCAATTTCTGCGGAAGATGAACAGGAATAGGGAGAACCAATGAGAGACTAGCTGGAGGTGTCTGGACGGGCAAATTTAACTCTCATTTCCCACCAGGAAGAGGAATTAACCAAAGGCTCAGCGTGCCGTGCCAGAACCAGATTAGGGCCTGAAGCAATCCTGCGGTGTTGCGGCCAGCTCACAGGCAAGCGAGTTGAAGAAAGGAGCTCAGGGGCACTGTAATTCACAAACCTGCAGAGTTATAAATGACAGCTATCGTCAAAAAATATACTGAAGTAAGGCTGCCAAGAGGACTTGAAAGCGGGGCAGAATTGCAGGAAACCGATTTCAGGAGGTACACTGGAATTGCATTTAAAGCATAGGAAAAGAGGCAGAACGTCGACAATGATGCACTTGGCCAAAAAGGACGTATGCGTTTTTTCCTGAATATATTCAGGAAAAAACGCATACGCACTTTTTGGCCAACCAAGCAAGCTTGCAAAGGAAATCTGCACTATAATGAAGTCTCACTTCCCCACGGTCAAAAGGGCCATCTGAAAAAAGTGTAAAATCCAGAAAGGCAGGACAGGCCATGGAGAACTGGGAGCCTTGTTATGCTGATGGGCGGGATGTAAATTGCCAACAGCCACTCAGGAGAAGTGTATGGTGTTTCCTGAAACATCTAAAAAACTGAGGAACAGAGCCTAGGGCACTTCCACTTATGGTCCTATAGCTTAGGTAAATTAAAATCAAAAAGACACAGCCACCCCAAAGTTTGGGACAGCTCTGTTTACAAGAACCTCGTTTACGGTACAAGTTCAATATCGCAGAAAGCGAAAAATGGATAAAAAAGTTGTGGTACTTACGTACAATGCAATATCACTCAGCAATGAAATCTATGTCATCATGCCCGTAGCAGCATAATGAGTGGATTCAGGTATGATGATTCTAACTGAAATAAGTCACACAGAAAAAGAAACGTTATAAGATATCACTAATACACGGAATGTAAACTTGGCTACACAGGCACTGAATTACAAAACAGAACAGGGTCTCAAATTTAGAAAACCAACTTATGCTTGCTTAAGGGGAAAGGTGAGTTGGGGTGCTGCATAAAACCAGAGATTGAAATGAGCACAGATAAAGTTCCTTAAGCCAAATATGGAATAGACAAGAGCTACTCCTTGCTCAACGAAATGGACTCAACACCCCATATTAAACGCCTAAGAATGTACCTGACTAGTAAGTATCTTAAAACCTATGGATTGCTATGTCTCCAAAAGAGAACCAAGCGTGTGTACAGGGGCATAAACGCAGCAGTGATAGGATTGGAGAGGTTCGGTGAGCAAATGAAGACCCTTTGAAGTCACATTGCATGGTACCCATTCCACGGGTCTCAACTCTCCAGGTTTAAGGGATTCTTCCTTCAGCAAAAACATGCATGTGGAACCCAGAGTATGATCAACCATGTGATCGCGAGACGTGTTCAAATATGTCTCAGTTCTCGTACCCTGGTACTCGGGTGCAACATTCCAAATGCTTTATTAACACTCTCCCGACTTGGAGAGTCAGTGCCTTTAACCTCCTGTTTGGCCCAGTTTGCAATTTCTGAGGAAGATGAACAGGAATAGGGAGAACCAATGAGAGACTAGCTGGAGGTGTCTGGACGGGCGAATTTAACTCTCATTTCCCACCAGGAAGAGGAATTAACCAAAGGCTCAGCGTGCAGTGCCGGAACCAGATTAGGGCCTGAAGCAATCCTGCGGTGTTGCGGCCAGCTCACAAGAAAGCGAGTTGAAGAAAGGAGCTCAGGGACACTGTAATTCACAAACCTGCAGAGTTATAAATGACAGTTATTGTCCAAAAATATACTGAAGTAAGGCTGCCAAGAGGACTTGAAAGCCGGGCAGAATTGCAGGAAACCGATTTCAGGAGGTAGACTGGAATTGCATTTAAAGCATAGGAAAAGAGGCAGAACGTCCACAATGATGCACTGGCCAAAAAGGGCGTATGCGTTTTTTCCTGAATATATTCAGGACAAAACGCATACGCCCTTTTTGGCCAACCAAGCAAGCTTGCAAAGGAAATCTGCACTACAATGAAGTCTCACTTCCCCCCGGTCAAAAGGGCCATCTGAAAAAAGTGTAAAATCCAGAAAGGCAGGACAGGCCATGGAGAACTGGGAGCCTTGTTATGCTGATGGGCAGGATGTAAATTGCCAACAGCCACTCGGGAGAAGTGTATGGTGTTTCCTGAAACATCTAAAAAACTGAGGAACACAGCCTAGGGCACTTCCAATTATGGTCCTATAGCTTAGGGAAATTAAAATAAAAAAGACACAGCCATCCCACAATTTGGGACAGCTCTGTTTACAAGAACCTCAGTCACGGTACAAGTTCAATATCGCAGAAAGAGAAAAATGGATAAAGAAGTTGTGGTACTTATGTACAATGCAATATCAATCAGCAATAAAATCTATGTCATCAGGCCTGTAAAGCATAGAGTGGATTCAGGTACGATGATTCTAACTGAAATAAGTCACACAGAAAAAGAAACGTCATAAGATATCACTAATACACGGAATGTAAACTTGGCTACACAGGCACTGAATTACAAAACAGAACAGGGTCTCAAATTTAGAAAACCAACTTATGCTTGCTTAAGGGGAAAGGTGAGTTGGGGTGCTGCATAAAATCAGAGATTGAAATGAGCACAGATAAAGTTCCTTAAGCCAAATATGTAATAGACAAGGGCTACTCCTTGCTCAACGAAATGGACTCAAAACCCCATATTAAATGCCTAAGAATGTACCTGACTAGTAAGTATCTTAAAACTTATGGATTGGTATGTCTCTGAAAGAGAATCAAGCGTGAGTACAGGGGCATAAACGCAGCAGTGATAGGATTGGAGAGGTTCGGTGAGCAAATGAAGACCCTTTGAAGTCATATTGCATGGTACCCATTCCACGGGTCTCAACTCTCCAAGTTTAAGGGATTCTTCCTTCAGCTAAAAAATGCATGTGGAACACAGAGTGTGATGAACCGTGTGATCGGGAGACGTGTTCTAATATGTCTCAGTTCTCATCCCCTGGTACTCAGGTGCAACATTGCAGACGCTTTACTAACATTCTCCCGACATGGAGAGACAGTGCCTTTAACCTCCTGTTTGGCCCAGTTTGCAATTTCTGCGGAAGATGAACAGGAATAGGGAGAACCAATGAGAGACTAGCTGGAGGTGTCTGGACGGGCAAATTTAACTCTCATTTCCCACCAGGAAGAGGAATTAACCAAAGGCTCAGCGTGCCGTGCTGGAACCAGATTAGGGCCTGAAGCAATCCTGCGGTGTTGCGGCCAGCTCACAAGAAAGCGAGTTGAACAAAGGAGCTCAGGGGCACTGTAATTCACAAACCTGCAGAGTTATAAATGACAGCTATCGCCCAAATATCTACTGAAGTAAGGCTGCCAAGAGGGCTTGAAACCAGGGCAGAATTGCGGGAAACCGATTTCAGGAGGTAGACTTGATTTGCATTTAAAGCATAGGAAAAGAGGCAGAACGTCGTCAATGATGCACTTGCCAAAAAGGGCGTATGCGTTTTTCCTGAATATATTCAGGAAAAAACGCATACGCCCTTTTGAGCCAACCAAGCAAGCTTGCAAAGGAAATCTGCACTACAATGAAGTCTCACTTCCCCCCAGTCAAAAGGGTCATCTGAAAAAAGTATAAAATCCAGAAAGGCAGGACAGGCCATGGAGAACTGGGAGCCTTGATATGCTGATGGGCGGGATGTAAATTGCCAACAGCCACTAGGGAGAGGTGTATGGTGTTTCCTGAAACATATAAAAAACAAAGCAACAGAGCCTAGGGCACTTCCACTTATGGTCCTATAGCTTAGGGAAATTAAAATCAAAAAGACACAGCCACCCCAAAGCTTGTGACGGCTCTCTTTACAAGAACCTCGTTTACGGTACAAGTTTAATATCGCAGAAAGCAAAAAATGGATAAAGAAGTTGTGGTACTTATGTACAATGCAATATCACTCAGCAATGAAATCTATGTCATCAGGCACGTAGCAGCATAATGAGTGGATTCAGGTATGATGATTCTAACTGAAATAAGTCACACAGAAAAAGAAACATCATAAGATATCACTAATACACGGAATGTAACCTTGGCTACACAGGCACTGAATTACAAAACAGAACAGGGTCTCAAATTTAGAAAACCAACTTATGCTTGCTTAAAGGGAAAGGTGAGTTGGGGTGCTGCATAAAACCAGAGATTGAAATGAGCACAGATAAAGTTCCTTAAGCCAAATATGTAATAGACAAGAGCTACTCCTTGCTCAACGAAATGGACTCAACACCCCATATTAAACGCCAATGAATGTACCTGTCTAGTAAGTATCTTAAAACCTATGGATTGCTATGTCTCTGAAAGAGAATCAAGCGTGTGTACAGGGGCATAAACGCAGCAGTGATAGGTTTGGAGAGGTTCGGTGAGCAAATGAAGACCCTTTGAAGTCATATTGCATGGTACCCATTCCACGGGTCTCAACTCTCCAGCTTTAAGGGATTCCTCCTTCAGCTGAAACATGCATGTGGAACCCAGAGTATGATCAACTGTGTGATCGGGAGACGTGTTCCAATATGTCTCAGTTTTCGTCCCCTGGTACTCGGGTGCAACATTCCAGATGCTTTACTAACACTCTCCCGACTTGGAGAGTCAGTGCCTTTAACCTCCTGTTTCACCCAGTTTGCAATTTCTGCGGAAGATGAACAGGGATAAGGAGGACCAATGAGAGACTAGCTGGAGGTGTCTGGACGGGCAATTTTAACTCTCATTTCCCACCAGGAAGAGGAATTAAGCAAAGTCTCAGCGTGCGGTGCCGGAACCAGATTAGGGCCTGAAGCAATCCTGCGGTGTTGCGGCCAGCTCACAAGAAAGCGAGTTGAAGAAAGGAGCTCATGGGCACTGTAATTCACAAACCTGCAGAGTTGTAAATGACAGCTATCGTCCAAAAATATACTGAAGTAAGGCTGCCAAGAGGACTTGAAAGCGGGGCAGAATTGCAGGAAACCGATTTCAGGAGGTAGACTGGAATTGCATTTAAAGCATAGGAAAAGAGGCAGAACGTCGACAATGATGCACTTGTCCAAAAAGGGCGTATGCGTTTTTTCCTGAATATATTCAGGAAAAAACGCATACGCCCTTTTTGGCCAACCAAGCAAGCTTGCAAAGGAAATCTGCACTACAATGAAGTCTCACTTCCGCCTGGTCAAAAGGGCCATCTGAAAAAAGTGTAAACTCCAGAAAGGCAGGACAGGCCATGGAGAACTTGTTATGCTGATGGGTGGGATGTAAATTGCCAACAGCCACTGGGGAGAAGTGTATGGTGTTTCCTGAAACATCTAAAAAACAAAGCAACAGAGCCTAGTGCACTTCCACTTATGGTCCTGTAGCTTAGGGAAATTAAAATCAAAAAGACACAGCCACCCCAAAGTTTGGGATGGCTCTGTTTACAAGAAACTCGTTTACGGTACAAGTTCAATATCGCATAAAGCGAAAAATGGATAAAGAAGTTGTGGTACTTACGTACAATGCAATATCACTCAGCAATGACATCTATGTCATCAAGCCCATAGCAGCATAATGAGTGGATTCAGGTATGATGATTCTAACTGAAATAAGTCACACAGAAGAAGAAACATCATAAGATATCACTAATACACGGAATGTAAACTTGGCTACACAGGAACTGGATTACAAAACAGAACAGGGTCTCAAATGTAGAAAACCAACTTATGCTTGCTTAAGGGGAAAGGTGAGTTGGGGTGCTGCATAAAACCAGAGATTGAAATGAGCACAGATAAAGTTCCTTAAGCCAAATATTAATAGACAAGAGCTACTCCTTGCTCAACGAAATGGGCTCAACACCCCATATTAAACGCCTAAGAATGTACCTGATTAGTAAGTATCTTAAAACCTATGGATCGCTATGTCTCCGAAAGAGAATCAAGCGTGTGTACAGGGGCATAAACGCAGCAGTGATAGGATTGGAGAGGTTCGGTGAGCAAATGAAGACCCTTTGAAGTCATATTGCATGGTACCCATTCCACGGGTCTCAACTCTCCAGGTTTAAGGGATTCTTCCTTCAGCTAAATCATGCATGTGGAACCCAGAGTATGATCAACCGTGTGATTGGGAGATGTGTTCCAACATGTCTCAGTTTTCGTCCCCTGGTACTCGGGTGCAACATTCCAGACGCTTTACTAACACTCTCCCGACTTGGAGAGTCAGTGCCTTTAACCTCCTGTTTGGCCCAGTTTGCAATTTCTGCGGAAGATGAACAGGAATAGGGAGAACCAATGAGAGACTAGCTGGAGGTGTCTGGACGGGCAAATTTAACTCTCATTTCCCACGAGGAAGAGGAATTATCCAAAGGCTCAGCGTGCCGTGCCGGAACCAGATTAGGGCCTGAAGCAATCCTGCGGTGTTGCAGCCAGCTCACAAGAAAGCGAGTTGAAGAAAGGAGCTCAGGGACACTGTAATTCACAAACCTGCAGAGTTATAAATGACAGCTATCGTCCAAAAATATACTGAAGTAAGGCTGCCAAGAGGACTTGAAAGCGGGGCAGAATTGCAGGAAACCGATTTCAGGACGTAGACTGGAATTGCATTTAAAGCATAGGAAAAGAGGCAGAACGTCGACAATGATGCACTTGTCCAAAAAGGGCGTATGCGTTTTTTCCTGAATATATTCAGGAAAAAACGCATACGCCCTTTTTGGCCAACCAAGCAAGCTTGCAAAGGAAATCTGCACTACAATGAAGTCTCACTTCCGCCTGGTCAAAAGGGCCATCTGAAAAAAGTGTAAACTCCAGAAAGGCAGGACAGGCCATGGAGAACTTGTTATGCTGATGGGTGGGATGTAAATTGCCAACAGCCACTCGGGAGAAGTGTATGGTGTTTCCTGAAACATCTAAAAAACAAATCAACAGAGCCTAGGGCACTTCCACTTATGGTCCTATAGCTTAGGGAAATTAAAATCAAAAAGACACAGCCACCCCAAAGTTTGGGATAGCTCTGTTTACAAGAACCTCGTTTACGGTACAAGTTCAATATTACAGAAAGTGAAAAATGGATAAAGAAGTTGTGGTACTTACGTACAATGCAATATCACTCAGCAATGAAATCTATGTCATCAGGCACGTAGCAGAAAATGAGTGGGTTCAGGTATGATGATTCTAACTGAAATAAGTCACACAGAAAAAGAAACATCATAAGATATCACTAATACACGGAATGTAAACTTGGCTACACAGGAACTGGATTACAAAACAGAACAGGGTCTCAAATTTAGAAAACCAACTTATGCTTGCTTAAGGGGAAAGGTGAGTTGGGGTGCTGCATAAAACCAGAGATTGAAATGAGCACAGATAAAGTTCCTTAAGCCAAATATGGAATAGACAAGAGCTACTCCTTGCTCAACGAAATGGACTCAAAACCCCATGTTAAACACCTTATAATGTACCTGACTAGTAAGTATCTTAAAACATAAAGATTGCTATGTCTCTGAAAGAGAATCAAGCGTGAGTACAGGGGCATAAACGCAGCAGTGATAGGATTGGAGAGGTTCGGTGAGCAAATGAAGACCCTTTGAAGTCATATTGCATGGTACCCATTCCACGGGTCTCAACTCTCCAGGTTTAAAGGATTCTTCCTTCAGCTAAAACATGCATGTGGAACCCAGAGTATGATCAACCGTGTGATCGGGAGACGTGTTGAAATATGTCTCAGTTCTCGTCCCCTGGTACTCGGGTGCAACATTCCAGACGCTTTACTAACACTCTCCTGACTTGGAGAGTCAGTACCTTTAACCTCCTGTTTGGCCCAGTTTGCAAATTCCGTGGAAGATGAACAGGAATAGGGAGAACCAATGAGAGACAAGCTGGAGGTGTCTGGACGGGCAAATTTAACTCCCATTTCCCACCAGGAAGAGGAATTAACCAAAGGCTCAGCGTGCCGTGCCGAAAGCAGATTAGGTCCTGAAGGAATCCTGCGGTGTTGCGGCCAGCTCACAAGAAAGCGAGATTAAGAAAGCAGCTCTGGGGCACTGTAATTCACAAACCTGCAGAGTTATAAATGACAGCTATCGTCCAAAAATATACTGAAGTAAGGCTGCCAAGAGGACTTGAAAGCCGGGCAGAATTGCAGGAAACCGATTTCAGGAGGTAGACAGGAATTGCATTTAAAGCATAGGAAATGAGGCAGAACGTCCACAATGATGCACTTGGCCAAAAAGGGCGTATGCGTTTTTTCCTGAATATATTCAAGAAAAAAAGCATACGCCCTTTTTGGCCAACCAAGCAAGCTTGCAAAGGAAATCTGCACTACAATGAAGTCTCACTTCCCCGCGGCCAAAGGGGCCATCTGAAAAAAGTGTAAAATCCAGAAAGGCAGGACAGGCCATGGAGAACTGGGAGCCTTGTTATGCTGATGGGCGGGATGTAAACTCCCAACAGCCACTGAGGAGAAGTGTATGGTGTTTCCTGAAACATCTAAAAAACAAAGCAACAGAGCCTAGGGCACTTCCACTTATGGTCCTATAGCTTAGGGAAATTAAAATCAAAAAGACACAGCCACCCCAAAGTTTGGGATGGCTCTGTTTACAAGAACCTCGTTTACGGTACAAGTTCAATATCGCAGAAAGTGAAAAATGGATAAAGAAGTTGTGGTACTTACGTACAATGCAATATCACTCAGCAATGACATCTATGTCATCAGGCCCGTAGCAGAAAATGAGTGGGTTCAGGTATGATGAATCTAACTGAAATAAGTCACACAGAAAAAGAAACATCATAAGATATCACTAATACACGGAATGTAAACTTGGCTACACAGGAACTGGTTTACAAAACAGAACAGGGTCTCCAATTTAGAAAACCAACTTATGCTTGCTTAAGGGGAAAGTTGAGTTGGGGTGTTGCATAAAACCAGAGATTGAAATGAGCACAGATAAAGTTCCTTAAGCCAAATATGTAATAGACAAGAGCTACTCCTTCCTCAACGAAATGGACTCAAAACCCCATGTTAAACACCTTATAATGTACCTGACTTGTAAGTATCTTAAAACCTAAAGATTGCTATGTCTCTGAAAGAGAATCAAGCGTGAGTATAGGGGCATAAACGCAACAGTGATAGGATTGGAGAGGTTCGGTGAGCAAATGAAGACCCTTTGAAGTCATATTGCATGGTACCCATTCCACGGGTCTCAACTCTCCAGGTTTAAGGGATTCTTCCTTCAGCTAAAACATGCATGTGGAACCCAGAGTATGATCAACCGTGTGATCGGGAGACGTGTTCCAATATGTCTCAGTTCTCGTCCCCTGGTACTCGGGTGCAACATTCCAGACGCTTTACTAACACTCTCCTGAATTGGAGAGTCAGTGCCTTTAACCTCCTGTTTGGCCCAGGTTGCAAATTCCGCGGAAGATTAACAGGAATAGGGAGAACCAATGAGAGACTAGCTGGAGGTGTCTGGACGGGCAAATTTAACTCTCATTTCCCACCACGAAGAGGAATTAACCAAAGGCTCAGCGTGCCATGTCGGAATCAGATTAGGGCCTGAAGCAATCCTGCGGTGTTGCTGCCAGCTCACAAGAAAGCAATTTGAAGAAAGGAGTTCAGCGGCACTGTAATTCACAAACCTGCAGAGTTATAAATGACAGCTATCGTCCAAAAATATACTGAAGTAAGGCTGCCAAGAGGACTTGAAAGCCGGGCAGAATTGCAGGAAACCGATTTCAGGAGGTAGACTGGAATTGCATTTAAAGCATAGGAAAAGAGGCAGAACGTCGAGAATGATGCACTAGGCCAAAAAGGGCGTATGCGTTTTTTCCTGAATATATTCAGGAAAAAACGCATACGCCCTTTTTGGCCAACCAAGCAAGCTTGCAAAGGAAATCTGCACTACAATGAAGTCTCACTTCCCCCGGGTCAAAAGGGCCATCTGAAAAAAGTGTAAAATCCAGAAAGGCAGGACAGGCCATGGAGAACTGGGAGCCTTGTTATGTTGATGGGCGGGATGTAAATTGCCAACAGCCACTCAGGAGAAGTGTATGGTGTTTCCTGAAACATCGAAAAAACAAAGCAACAGAGCCTAGGGCAGTTCCACTTATGGTCCTATAGCTTAGGGAAATTGAAATCAAAAAGACACAGCCACCCCAAAGTTTGGGACAGCTCTGTTTACAAGAACCCCGTTTATGGTACAAGTTCAATATCGCAGAAAGTGATAACTGGATAAAGAAGTTGTGGTACTTACGTACAATGCAATATCAATCAGCAATGAAATCTATGTCATCAGGCCTGTAAAGCATAGAGTGGATTCAGGTATGATGATTCTAACTGAAATAAGTCACACAGAAAAAGAAACATCATAAGATAACACTAATACACGGAGTGTAAACTTGGCTACACAGGAACTGGATTACAAAACAGAACAGGGTCTCAAATTTAGAAAACCAACTTATGCTTGCTTAAGGGGAAAGGTGAGTTGGGGTGCTGCATAAAACCAGAGATTGAAATGAGCACAGATAAAGTTCCTTAAGCCAAATATGTAATAGACAAGGGCTACTCCTTGCTCAACGAAATGGACTCAAAACCCCTTATTAAACCCCTAATAATGTACCTGACTAGTAAGTATCTTAAAACTTATGGATTGCTATGTCTCTGAAAGAGAATCAAGCGTGAGTACAGGGGCATAAACGCAGCAGTGATAGCATTGGAGAGGTTTGGTGAGCAAATGAAGACCCTTTGAAGTCATATTGCATGGTACCCATTCCACGGGTCTCAACTCTCCAAGTTTAAGGGATTCTTCCTTCAGCTAAAAAATGAATGTGGAACACAGAGTGTGATCAACCGTGTGATCGGGAGATGTGTTCTAATATGTCTCAGTTCTCATCCCCTGGTACTCGGGTACAAAATTGCAGACGCTTTACTAATATTCTCCCGACTTGGAGAGACAGTGCCTTTAACCTCCTGTTTGGCCCAGTTTGCAATTTCTGCGGAAGATAAACAGGAATAGGGAGAACCAATGAGAGACTAGCTGGAGGTGTCTGGACGGGCAAATTTAACTCTCATTTCCCACCAGGAAAAGGAATTAACCAAAGGCTCAGCGTGCCGTGCCAGAACCAGATTATGGCCTGAAGCAATCCTGCGGTGTTGCGGCCAGCTCACAGGCAAGCGAGTTGAAGAAAGGAGCTCAGGGGCACTGTAATTCACAAACCTGCAGAGTTATAAATGACAGCTATCGTCAAAAAATATACTGAAGTAAGGCTGCCAAGAGGACTTGAAAGCGGGGCAGAATTGCAGGAAACCGATTTCAGGAGGTAGACTGGAATTGCATTTAAAGCATAGGAAAAGAGGCAGAACGTCGACAATGATGCACTTGGCCAAAAAGGACGTATGCGTTTTTTCCTGAATATATTCAGGAAAAAACGCATACGCACTTTTTGGCCAACCAAGCAAGCTTGCAAAGGAAATCTGCACTATAATGAAGTCTCACTTCCCCACGGTCAAAAGGGCCATCTGAAAAAAGTGTAAAATCCAGAAAGGCAGGACAGGCCATGGAGAACTGGGAGCGTTATGCTGATGGGCGGGATGTAAATTGCCAACAGCCACTCAGGAGAAGTGTATGGTGTTTCCTGAAACATCTAAAAAACTGAGGAACAGAGCCTAGGGCACTTCCACTTATGGTCCTATAGCTTAGGTAAATTAAAATCAAAAAGACACAGCCACCCCAAAGTTTGGGACAGCTCTGTTTACAAGAACCTCGTTTACGGTACAAGTTCAATATCGCAGAAAGCGAAAAATGGATAAAAAAGTTGTGGTACTTACGTACAATGCAATATCACTCAGCAATGAAATCTATGTCATCATGCCCGTAGCAGCATAATGAGTGGATTCAGGTATGATGATTCTAACTGAAATAAGTCACACAGAAAAAGAAACGTCATAAGATATCACTAATACACGGAATGTAAACTTGGCTACACAGGCACTGAATTACAAAACAGAACAGGGTCTCAAATTTAGAAAACCAACTTATGCTTGCTTAAGGGGAAAGGTGAGTTGGGGTGCTGCATAAAACCAGAGATTGAAATGAGCACAGATAAAGTTCCTTAAGCCAAATATGGAATAGACAAGAGCTACTCCTTGCTCAACGAAAAGGACTCAACACCCCATATTAAACGCCTAAGAATGTACCTGACTAGTAAGTATCTTAAAACCTATGGATTGCTATGTCTCCAAAAGAGAACCAAGCGTGTGTACAGGGGCATAAACGCAGCAGTGATAGGATTGGAGAGGTTCGGTGAGCAAATGAAGACCCTTTGAAGTCACATTGCATGGTACCCATTCCACGGGTCTCAACTCTCCAGGTTTAAGGGATTCTTCCTTCAGCTAAAAAATGAATGTGGAACACAGAGTGTGATCAACCGTGTGATCGGGAGATGTGTTCTAATATGTCTCAGTTCTCATCCCCTGGTACTCGGGTACAAAATTGCAGACGCTTTACTAATATTCTCCCGACTTGGAGAGACAGTGCCTTTAACCTCCTGTTTGGCCCAGTTTGCAATTTCTGCGGAAGATAAACAGGAATAGGGAGAACCAATGAGAGACTAGCTGGAGGTGTCTGGACGGGCAAATTTAACTCTCATTTCCCACCAGGAAAAGGAATTAACCAAAGGCTCAGCGTGCCGTGCCAGAACCAGATTATGGCCTGAAGCAATCCTGCGGTGTTGCGGCCAGCTCACAGGCAAGCGAGTTGAAGAAAGGAGCTCAGGGGCACTGTAATTCACAAACCTGCAGAGTTATAAATGACAGCTATCGTCAAAAAATATACTGAAGTAAGGCTGCCAAGAGGACTTGAAAGCGGGGCAGAATTGCAGGAAACCGATTTCAGGAGGTAGACTGGAATTGCATTTAAAGCATAGGAAAAGAGGCAGAACGTCGACAATGATGCACTTGGCCAAAAAGGACGTATGCGTTTTTTCCTGAATATATTCAGGAAAAAACGCATACGCACTTTTTGGCCAACCAAGCAAGCTTGCAAAGGAAATCTGCACTATAATGAAGTCTCACTTCCCCACGGTCAAAAGGGCCATCTGAAAAAAGTGTAAAATCCAGAAAGGCAGGACAGGCCATGGAGAACTGGGAGCCTTGTTATGCTGATGGGCGGGATGTAAATTGCCAACAGCCACTCAGGAGAAGTGTATGGTGTTTCCTGAAACATCTAAAAAACTGAGGAACAGAGCCTAGGGCACTTCCACTTATGGTCCTATAGCTTAGGTAAATTAAAATCAAAAAGACACAGCCACCCCAAAGTTTGGGACAGCTCTGTTTACAAGAACCTCGTTTACGGTACAAGTTCAATATCGCAGAAAGCGAAAAATGGATAAAAAAGTTGTGGTACTTACGTACAATGCAATATCACTCAGCAATGAAATCTATGTCATCATGCCCGTAGCAGCATAATGAGTGGATTCAGGTATGATGATTCTAACTGAAATAAGTCACACAGAAAAAGAAACGTCATAAGATATCACTAATACACGGAATGTAAACTTGGCTACACAGGCACTGAATTACAAAACAGAACAGGGTCTCAAATTTAGAAAACCAACTTATGCTTGCTTAAGGGGAAAGGTGAGTTGGGGTGCTGCATAAAACCAGAGATTGAAATGAGCACAGATAAAGTTCCTTAAGCCAAATATGGAATAGACAAGAGCTACTCCTTGCTCAACGAAAAGGACTCAACACCCCATATTAAACGCCTAAGAATGTACCTGACTAGTAAGTATCTTAAAACCTATGGATTGCTATGTCTCCAAAAGAGAACCAAGCGTGTGTACAGGGGCATAAACGCAGCAGTGATAGGATTGGAGAGGTTCGGTGAGCAAATGAAGACCCTTTGAAGTCACATTGCATGGTACCCATTCCACGGGTCTCAACTCTCCAGGTTTAAGGGATTCTTCTTTCAGCAAAAACATGCATGTGGAACCCAGAGTATGATCAACCATGTGATCGCGAGACGTGTTCAAATATGTCTCAGTTCTCGTACCCTGGTACTCGGGTGCAACATTCCAAATGCTTTATTAACACTCTCCCGACTTGGAGAGTCAGTGCCTTTAACCTCCTGTTGGGCCCAGTTTGCAATTTCTGAGGAAGATGAACAGGAATAGGGAGAACCAATGAGAGACTAGCTGGAGGTGTCTGGACGGGCGAATTTAACTCTCATTTCCCACCAGGAAGAGGAATTAACCAAAGGCTCAGCATACCGTGCCGGAACCAGATTAGGGACTGAAACAATCATGCGGTGTTGCGGCCAGCTCACAAGAAAGCGAGTTGAAGAAAGGAGCTCAGGGACACTGTAATTCACAAACCTGCAGAGTTATAAATGACAGTTATTGTCCAAAAATATACTGAAGTAAGGCTGCCAAGAGGACTTGAAAGCCGGGCAGAATTGCAGGAAACCGATTTCAGGAGGTAGACTGGAATTGCATTTAAAGCATAGGAAAAGAGGCAGAACGTCGACAATGATGCACTTGTCCAAAAAGGGCGTATGCGTTTTTTCCTGAATATATTCAGGACAAAACGCTTATGCCCTTTTTGGCCAACTAAGCAAGCTTGCAAAGGAAATCTGCACTACAATGAAGTCTCACTTCCCCCCGGTCAAAAGGGCCATCTGAAAAAAGTGTAAAATCCAGAAAGGCAGGACAGGCCATGGAGAACTGGGAGCCTTGTTATGCTGATGGGCAGGATGTAAATTGCCAACAGCCACTCGGGAGAAGTGTATGGTGTTTCCTGAAACATCTAAAAAACTGAGGAACACAGCCTAGGGCACTTCCAAGTATGGTCCTATAGCTTAGGGAAATTAAAATAAAAAAGACACAGCCACCCCAAAATTTGGGACAGCTCTGTTTACAAGAACCTCAGTCACGGTACAAGTTCAATATCGCAGAAAGCGAAAAATGGATAAAGAAGTTGTGGTACTTACGTACAATGCAATATCAATCAGCAATAAAATCTATGTCATCAGGCCTGTAAAGCATAGAGTGGATTCAGGTACGATGATTCTAACTGAAATAAGTCACACAGAAAAAGAAACGTCATAAGATATCACTAATACACGGAATGTAATCTTGGCTACACAGGCACTGAATTACAAATCAGAACAGGGTCTCAAATTTAGAAAACCAACTTATGCTTGCTTAAGGGGAAAGGTGAGTTGGGGTGCTGCATAAAATCAGAGATTGAAATGAGCACAGATAAAGTTCCTTAAGCCAAATATGTAATAGACAAGGGCTACTCCTTGCTCAACGAAATGGACTCAAAACCCCATATTAAATGCCTAAGAATGTACCTGACTAGTAAGTATCTTAAAACTTATGGATTGGTATGTCTCTGAAAGAGAATCAAGCGTGAGTACAGGGGCATAAACGCAGCAGTGATAGGATTGGAGAGGTTCGGTGAGCAAATGAAGACCCTTTGAAGTCATATTGCATGGTACCCATTCCACGGGTCTCAACTCTCCAAGGTTAAGGGATTCTTCCTTCAGCTAAAAAATGCATGTGGAACACAGAGTATGATCAACCGTGTGATCGCGAGACATGTTCAAATATGTCTCAGTTCTCGTACCCTGGTACTCGGGTGCAACATTCCAAATGCTTTATTAACACTCTCCCGACTTGGAGAGTCAGTGCCTTTAACCTCCTGTTTGGCCCAGTTTGCAATTTCTGAGGAAGATGAACAGGAATAGGGGAACCAATGAGAGACTAGCTGGAGGTGTCTGGACGGGCGAATTTAACTCTCATTTCCCACCAGGAAGAGGAATTAACCAAAGGCTCAGCGTGCCGTGCCGGAACCAGATTAGGGCCTGAAGCAATCCTGCGGTGTTGCAGCCAGCTCACAAGAAACCGAGTTGAAGAAAGGAGCTCAGGGGCACTGTAATTCACAAACCTGCAGAGTTATAAATGACAGCTATCGCCCAAATATCTACTGAAGTAAGGCTGCCAAGAGGGCTTGAAACCAGGGCAGAATTGCGGGAAACCGATTTCAGGAGGTAGACTTGATTTGCATTTAAAGCATAGGAAAAGAGGCAGAACGTCGTCAATGATGCACTTGCCAAAAAGGGCGTATGCGTTTTTTCCTGAATATATTCAGGAAAAAACGCATACGCCCTTTTTAGCCAACCAAGCAAGCTTGCAAAGGAAATCTGCACTACAATGAAGTCTCACTTCCCCCCAGTCAAAAGGGTCATCTGAAAAAAGTATAAAATCCAGAAAGGCAGGACAGGCCATGGAGAACTGGGAGCCTTGATATGCTGATGGGCGGGATGTAAATTGCCAACAGCCACTAGGGAGAGGTGTATGGTGTTTCCTGAAACATATAAAAAACAAAGCAACAGAGCCTAGGGCACTTCCACTTATGGTCCTATAGCTTAGGGAAATTAAAATCAAAAAGACACAGCCACCCCAAAGTTTGGGATAGCTCTGTTTACAAGAACCTCGTTTACGGTACAAGTTCAATATCGCAGAAAGTGAAAAATGGATAAAGAAGTTGTGCTACTTACGTACAATGCAATATCACTCAGCAATGAAATCTATGTCATCAGGCCCGTAGCAGCATAATGAGTGGATTCAGGTATGATGATTCTAACTGAAATAAGTCACACAGAAAAAGAAACATCATAAGATATCACTAATACACGGAATGTAACCTTGGCTACACAGGCACTGGATTACAAAACAGAACAGGGTCTCCAATTTAGAAAACCAACTTATGCTTGCTTAAGGGGAAAGGTGAGTTGGGGTGCTGCATAAAACCAGAGATTGAAATGAGCACAGATAAAGTTCCTTAAGCCAAATATGTAATAGACAAGAGCTACTCCTTGCTCAACGAAATGGATTCAACACCACATATTAAACGCCTAACAATGTACCTGACTAGTAAGTATCTTAAAACATATGGATTGCTATGTCTCTGAAAGAGAATCAAGCGTGAGTACAGGGGCATAAAAGCAGCAGTGAGAGGATTGGAGAGGTTCGGTGAGCAAATGAAGACCCTTTGAAGTCATATTGCATGGAACCCATTCCACGGGTTTCAACTCTCCAGGTTTATGGGATTCTTCCTTCAGCTAAAACATGCATGTGGAACCCAGAATATGATCAACCATGTGATCGGGAGACGTGTTCCAATATGTCTCAGTTCTCGTCCCCTGGTACTCGGGTGCAACATTGCAGACGCTTTAGTAACACTCTCCCGACTTTGAGAGTCAGTGCCTTTAACCTCCTGTTTGGCCCAGTTTGAAATTTCTGCGGAAGATGAATAGGAATAGGGAGAACCAATGAGAGACTAGCTGGAGGTGTCTGGACGGGCAAATTTAACTCTCATTTCCCACCAGGAAAAGGAATTAACCAAAGGCTCAGCATGCCGTGCCGGCACCAGATTAGGGGCTGAAGCAATCCTGCGGTGTTGTGGCCAGCTCACAAGAAAGCGAGTTGAAGAAAGGAGCTCAGGGGCACTGTAATTCACACACCTGCAGAGTTATAAATGGTAGCTATCGTCCTAAATATGCTGAAGTTAGGCTGCCAAGATGACTTGAAAGCGGGGCAGAATTGCAGGAAACCGATTTCAGGAGGTAGACTAGAATTGCATTTAAAGCATAGGAAAAGAGGCAGAACGTCCACAATGATGCACTTGGCCAAAAAGGGGGTATGCCTTTTTTCCTGAATATATTCAGGAAAAAACGCATACGCCCTTTTTGGCCAACCAAGCAAGCTTGCAAAGGAAATCTGCACTACACTACAATGAAGTCTCACTTCTCCCTGGTCAAAAGGGCCACCTGAAAAAAGTTTAAAATCCAGAAAGGCAGGACAGGCCATGGAGAACTGGGAGCCTTGTTATGCTGATGGGCGGGATGTAAATTGCCAACAGCCACTCGGGAGAAGTGTATGGTGCTTCCTGAAACATCTAAAAAACAAAGCAACAGAGCCTAGGGCACTTCCACTTATGGTCCTATAGCTTAGGGAAATTAAATTCAAAAAGACACAGCCACCCCAAAGTTTGGGACGGCTCTGTTTACAAGAACCTCGTTTATGGTACAAGTTCAATATCGCAGAAAGTGAAAAATGGATAAAGAAGTGGTGGTACTTACGTACAATGCAATATCACTCAGCAATGAAATCTATGTCATCAGGCCCGTAGCAGCATAATGAGTGGATTCAGGTATGATGATTCTAACTGAAATAAGTCACACAGAAAAAGAAACATCATAAGTTATCACTAACACACGGAATGTAAACTTGGTTACACAGGAACTGAATTTCAAAACAGAACATTGTCCCAAATTTAGAAAATCAACTTATGCTTGCTTAAGGGGAAAGGTGAGTTGGGGTGCTGCATAAAACCAGAGATTGAAATGAGCACAAATAAAGTTCCTTAAGCCAAATATGTAATAGACAAGAGCTACTCCTTGCTCAACGAAATGGACTCAAAACCCCATATTAAACGCCTAAGAATGTACATGACTAGAAATATCTTAAAATCTATGGATTGCTATGTCTCCGAAAGAGAATCAAGCATGTGTAGAGGGGCATAAACGCAGCAGTGATAGGATTGGAGAGGTTCGGTGAGCAAACGAAGACCCTTTGATGTCATATTGCATGGTACCCATTCCACGGGTCTCAACTCTCCAGGTTTAAGGGATTCTTCCTTCAGCTAAAACATGCATGTGGAACGCAGAGTATGATCAACCGTGTGATCGGGAGACGTGTTCAAATATGTCTCAGTTTTCCTCCCCTGGTACTCGGGTGCAACATTCCAGATGCTTTACTAACACTCTCCCGACTTGGAGAGTCATTGCCTTTAACCTCCTGTTTGGCCCAGTTTGCAAATTCCGTGGAAGACGAACAGGAATAGGGAGAACAAATGTGAGACTAGCTGGAGGCGTCTGGACGGGCAAATTTCACTCTCATTTCCCACCAGGGAGAGGAATTAACCAAAGGCTCAGCATGCCGTGCCGGAACCAGATTAGGGCCTGAAGCAATCCTGCGGTGTTGCGGCCAGCTCACAAGAAAGCGAGTTGAAGAAAGGAGCTCAGGGGCACTGTAATTCACAAACCTGCAGAGTTATAAATGACAGCTATCGTCCAAAAATATACTGAAGTAAGGCTGCCAAGAGGACTTGAAAGCGGGGCAGAACTGCAGGAAACCGATTTCAGGAGGTAGACTGGATTTGCATTTAAAGCACAGGAAAAGAGGCAGAACGTCGACAATGATGCACTTGGCCAAAAAGGGCGTATGCTTTTTTTCCTGAATATATTCAGGAAAAAACGCATACGCCCTTTTTGGCCAACCAAGCAAGCTTGCAAAGGAAATCTGCACTACAATGAAGTCTCACTTCCCCCCAGTCAAAAGGGCCATCTGAAAAAAGTGTAAAATCCAGAAAGGCAGGACAGGCCATGGAGAACTGGGAGCCTTGTTATGCTGATGGGCGGGATGTAAATTGCCAACAGCCACTCGGGAGAAGTGTATGGTGTTTCCTGGAACATCTAAAACAAAGCAACAGAGCCTAGGGCACTTCCACTTATGGTCCTGTAGCTTAGGGAAATTAAAATCAAAAAGACACAGCCACCCCAATGTTTGGGACGGCTCTGTTTACAAGAACCTCGTTTACGGTACAAGTTCAATATCACAGAAAGTGAAAAATGGATAAAGAAGTTGTGGTACTTACGTACAATGCAATATCACTCAACAATGAAATCTATGTCATCAGGACCTTAGCAGCATAGAGTGGATTCAGGTATGATGATTCTAACTGAAATAAGTCACACAGAATAAGAAACATCATAAGATATCACTAATACACGGAATGTAAACTTGGCTACACAGGAACTGGATTACAAAACAGAACAGAGTCTCAAATTTAGAAAACCAACTTATGCTTGCTTAAGGGGAAAGGTGAGTTGGGGTGCCGCATAAAACCAGAGATTGAAATGAGCACAGATAAAGTTCCTTAAGCCAAATATGTAATAGACAAGAGCTACTCCTTGCTCAACGAAATGGACTCAAAACCCCATATTAAACGCCTAATAATGTACCTGAGTAGTAAGTATCTTAAAACCTATGGATTGCTATGTCTCTGAAAGTGAATCAATCGTGAGTACAGGGGCATAAACCCAGCAGTGATAGGATTGGAGAGTTTTGGTGAGCAAATGAAGACCCTTTGAAGTCGTATTGTATGGTACCCATTACACGGGTCTCAACTCTCCAGGTTTAAGGGATTCTTCCTTCAGCTAAAACATGCATGTGGAACCCAGAGTATGATCAACCGTGTGATCGGGAGATGTGTTCCAATATGTCTCAGTTCTCGTCCCCTGGTACTCGGGTGCAACATTCCAGAAGTTTAACTAACACTCTCCCGACATGGAGAGTCAGTGCCTTTAACCTCCTGTTTGGCCCAGTTTGAAATTTCTATGGAGGATGAACAGGTATAGGGAGAACCAATGAGAGACTAGCCTGAGGTGTCTGGACGGGCAAATTTAACTCTCATTTCCCACCAGGAAGAGGAATTAACCAAAGGCTCAGCGTGCCATGCCGGAACCAGATTATGGCATGAAGCAATCCTGCGGTGTTGCGGCCAGCTCACAAGAAAGCGAGTTGAAGAAAGGAGCTCAGGGGCACTGTAATTCACAAACCTGCAGAGTTATAAATGACAGCTATCATCCAAAAATATACTGAAGTAAGGCTGCCAAGAGGACTTGAAAGCGGGGCAGAATTGCACGAAACCGATTTCAGGTGGTAGACTGGAATTGCATTTAAAGCATAGGAAAAGAGGCAGAACGTCGACAATGATGCACTTGGCCAAAAAGGGCGTATGCGTTTTTTCCTGAATATATTCAGGAAAAAACGCATACGCCCTTTTTGGCCAACCAAGCAAGCTTGCAAAGGAAATCTGCACTACAATGAAGTCTCACTTCCCCCCGGTCAAAAGGGCCATCTGAAAAAAGTGTAAAATCCAGAAAGGCAGGACAGGCCATGGAGAACTGGGAGCCTTGTTATGCTGATGGGCGGGATGTAAATTGCCAACAGCCACTCGGGAGAAGTGTATGGTGTTTCCTGAAACATCTAAAAAACAAAGCAACAGAGCCTAGGGCACTTCCACTTATGGTCCTATAGCTTAGGGAAATTAAAATCAAAAAGACACAGCCACCCCAAAGTTTGGGATGGCTCTGTTTACAAGAACCTCGTTTACGGTACAAGTTCAATATCGCATAAAGCGAAAAATGAATAAAGAAGTTGTTTTACTTACGTACAATGCAATATCACTCAGCAATGAAATCTATGTCATCAGGCCCATAGCAGCATAATGAGTGGATTCAGGTATGATGATTCTAACTGAAATAAGTCACACAGAAAAAGAAACATCATAAGATATCACTAATACACGGAATGTAAACTTGGCTACACAGGAACTGGATTACAAAACAGAACAGGGTCTCAAATTTAGAAAACCAACTTATGCTTGCTTAAGGGGAAAGGTGAGTTGGGGTGCTGCATAAAACCAGAGATTGAAATGAGCACAGATAAAGTTCCTTAAGCCAAATATGGAATAAACAAGAGCTACACCTTGCTCAACGAAATGGACTCAACACCCCATATTAAACGCCTGAGAATGTACCTGACTAGTAAGTATCTTAAAAGGTATGGATTGCTATGTCTCCGAAAGAGAATCAAGCGTGTGTACAGGGGCATAAACGCAGCAGTGATAGGATTGGAGAGGTTCGGTGAGAAAATGAAGACCCTTTGAAGTCATATTGCATGGTACCCATTCCACGGGTCTCAACTCTCCAGGTTTAAGGGATTCTTCCTTCAGCTAAAACATGCATGTGGAACCCACAGTATGATCAACCGTGTGATCGGGAGACGTGTTCCAATGTCTCAGTTCTCATCCCCTGGTACTTGGGTGCAACATTCCAGACGCTTTACTAACACTCTCCCGACTTGGAGAGTCAGTGCCTTTAAACTCCTGTTTTGCGCAGTTTGCAATTTCTGCGGAAGATGAACAGGAATAGGGAGAACCAATGAGAGACTAGCTGGAGGTTTCTGGACGGGCAAATTTAACTCTCATTTCCCAACAGGAAGAGGAATTAAGCAAAGGCTCAGCGTGCCGTGCCGGAACCAGATTAGGGCCTGAAGCAATCCTGTGGTGTTGCAGCCAGCTCAAAAGAAAGCGAGTTGAAGAAAGGAGCTCAGGGGCACTGTAATTCACAAACCTGCAGAGTTATAAATGACAGCTATCGTCCAAAAATATATTGAAGTTACGCTGCCAAGAGGACTTGAAAGCGGGGCAGAATTGCAGGAAACCGATTTCAGGAGGTAGATTGGAATTGCATTTAAAGCATAGGAAAAGAGGCAGAACGTCGACAATGATGCACTTGGCCAAAAAGGGCGTATGCGTTTTTTCCTGAATATATTCAGGAAAAAACGCATACGCCCTTTTTGGCCAACCAAGCAAGCTTGCAAAGGAAATCAGCACTACAATGAAGTCTCACTTCCCCCCGGTCAAAAGGGCCATCTGGAAAAAGTGTAAAATCCAGAAAGGCAGGACAGGCCATGGAGAACTGGGAGCCTTGTTATGTTGATGGGTGGGATGAAAATTGCCAACAGCCACTGGGGAGAAGTGTATGGTGTTTCCTGAAACATCTAAAAAACAAAGCAACAGAGCCTAGGGCACTTCCACTTATGGTCCTATATCTTAGGGAAATTAAAATCAAAAAGACACAGCCACCCCAAAGTTTGGGACGGCTCTGTTTACAGGAACCTTGTTTACGGTACAAGTTCAATATCGCAGAAAGCGAAAAATGGATAAAGAAGGTGTGGTACTTACGTACAATGAAATATCACTCAGCAATGAAATCTATGTCATCAGGCCCGTAGCAGCATAATGAGTGGATTCAGGTATGATGATTCTAACTGAAATAAGTCACACAGAAAAAGAAACATCATAAGATATCACTAATACACGGAATATAACCTTGGCTACACAGGAACTGGATTACAAAAGAGAACAGGTTCTCAAATTTAGAAAACCAACTTATGCTTGCTTAAGGGGAAAGGTGAGTTGGGGTGCTGCATAAAACCAGAGATTGAAATGAGCACAGATAAAGTTCCTTAAGCCAAATATGTAATAGACAAGAGCTACTCCTTGCTCAACGAAATGGACTCAACACCCCATATTAAACGCCTAAGAATGTACCTGACTAGTAAGTATCTTAAAACCTATGGATCGCTATGTCTCCGAAAGAGAATCAATCGTGTGTACAGGGGCATAAACGCAGCAGTGATAGGATTGGAGAGGTTCGGTGAGCAAATGAAGACGCTTTGAAGTCATATTGCATGGTACCCATTCCACGGGTCTCAACTCTCCAGGTTTAAGGGATTCTTCCTTCAGCTAAATCATGCATGTGGAACCCAGAGTATGATCAACCGTGTGATCGGGAGACGTGTTCCAATATGTCTCAGGACTCGTCCCCTGGTACTCGGGTGCAACATTCCAGACGCTTTACTAACACTCTCCCGACTGGGAGAGTCAGTGCCTTTAACCTCCTGTTTGGCCCTGTTTGCAATTTCTGCGGCAGATGAACAGGAATAGGGAGAACCAATGAGAGACTAGCTGGAGGTGTCTGGACGGGCAAATTTAACTCTCATTTCCCACTAGGAAGAGGAATTATCCAAAGGCTCAGCGTGCCGTGCCGGAACCAGATTAGGGCCTGAAGCAATCCTGCGGTGTTGCAGCCAGCTCACAAGAAAGCGAGTTGAAGAAAGGAGCTCAGGGACACTGCAATTCACAAACCTGCAGAGTTATAAATGACAGCTATCGTCCAAAAATATACTGAAGTAAGGCTGCCAAGAGGACTTGAAAGCGGGGCAGAATTGCAGGAAACCGATTTCAGGAGGTAGACTGGAATTGCATTTAAAGCATAGGAAAAGAGGCAGAACGTCGACAATGATGCACTTGGCCAAAAAGGTCGTATGCGTTTTTTCCTGAATATATTCAGGAAAAAACGCATACGCTCTTTTTGGCCAACCAAGCAAGCTTGCAAAGGAAATCTGCACTACAATGAAGTCTCACTTCCCCCCGGTCAAAAGGGCCATCTGAAAAAAGTGTAAACTCCAGAAAGGCAGGACAGGCCATGGAGAACTTGTTATGCTGATGGGTGGGATGTAAATTGCCAACAGCCACTCAGGAGAAGTGTATGGTGTTTCCTGTAACATCTAAAAAACAAAGCAACAGAGCCTAGGGCACTTCCACTTATGGTCCTATAGCTTAGGGAAATTAAAATCAAAAAGACACAGCCACCCCAAAGTTTGGGATGGCTCTGTTTACAAGAACCTCGTTTACGGTACAAGTTCAATATCGCAGAAAGTGAAAAATGGATAAAGAAGTTGTGGTACTTACCTACAATGCAATATCACTCAGCAATGAAATCTATGTCATCAGGCACGTAGCAGAAAATGAGTGGGTTCAGGTATGATGATTCTAACTGAAATAAGTCACACAGAAAAAGAAACATCATAAGATATCACTAATACACGGAATGTAAACTTGGCTACACAGGAACTGGATTACAAAACAGAACAGGTTTTCCAATTTAGAAAACCAACTTATGCTTGCTTAAGGGGAAAGGTGAGTTGGGGTGCTGCATAAAACCAGAGATTGAAATGAGCACAGATAAAGTTCCTTAAGCCAAATATGGAATAGACAAGAGGTACTCCTTGCTCAACGAAATGGAATCAAAGCCCCATGTTAAACACCTTATAATGTACCTGACTAGTAAGTATCTTAAAACCTAAAGATTGCTATGTCTCTGAAAGAGAATCAAGCGTGAGTACAGGGGCATAAACGCAGCAGTGACAGGATTGGAGAGGTTCGGTGAGCAAATGAAGACCCTTTGAAGTCATATTGCATGGTACCCATTCCACGGGTCTCAACTCTCCAGGTTTAAGGGATTCTTCCTTCAGCTAAAACATGCATGTGGAACCCAGAGTATGATCAACCGTGTGATCGGGAGACGTGTTGAAATATGTCTCAGTTCTCGTCCCCTGGTACTCGGGTGCAACATTCCAGACGCTTTACTAACACTCTCCCAACTTGGAGAGTCAGTGCCTTTAACCTCCTGTTTGGCCCAGTTTGCAAATTCCGCGGAAGATGAACAGGAATAGGGAGAACCAATGAGAGACTAGCTGGAGGTGTCTGGACGGGCAAATTTAACTCCCATTTCCCACCAGGAAGAGGAATTAACCAAAGGCTCAGCGTGCCGTGCCGGAACCAGTTTAGGGCCTGAAGGAATCCTGCGGTGTTGCGGCCAGCTCACAAGAAAGCGAGTTTAAGAAAGCAGCTCTGGGGCACTGTAATTCACAAACCTGCAGAGTTATAAATGACAGCTATCGTCCAAAAATATACTGAAGTAAGGCTGCCAAGATGACTTGAAAGCGGGGCAGAATTGCAGGAAACCGATTTCAGGAGGTAGACAGGAATTGCATTTAAAGCATAGGAAATGAGGCAGAACGTCCACAATGATGCACTTGGCCAAAAAGGGCGTATGCGTTTTTTCCTGAATATATTCAGGAAAAAACGCATACGCCCTTTTTGGCCAACCAAGCAAGCTTGCAAAGGAAATCTGCACTACAATGAAGTCTCACTTCCCCCCCGTCAAAAGGGCCATCTGAAAAAAGTGTAAAATCCAGAAAGGCAGGACAGGCCATGGAGAACTGGGAGCCTTGTTATGATAATGGGCGGGATGTAAACTCCCAACAGCCACTGGGGAGAACTGTATGGTGTTTCCTGAAACATCTAAAAAACAAAGCAACAGAGCCTAGGGCACTTCCACTTATGGTCCTATAGCTTAGGGAAATTAAAATCAAAAAGACACAGCCACCCCAAAGTTTGGGATGGCTCTGTTTACAACAACCTCGTTTACGGTACAAGTTCAATATCGCAGAAAGTGAAAAATGGATAAAGAAGTTGTGGTACTTACGTACAATGCAATATCACTCAGCAATGAAATCTATGTCATCAGGCCCGTAGAAGAAAATGAGTGGGTTCAGGTATGATGAATCTAACTGAAATAAGTCACACAGAAAAAGAAACATCATAAGATATCACTAATACACGGAATGTAAACTTGGCTACACAGGAACTGGATTACAAAACAGAACAGGGTCTCCAATTTAGAAAACCAACATATGCTTGCTTAAGGGGAAAGGTGAGTTGGGGTGCTGCATAAAACCAGAGATTGAAATGAGCACAGATAAAGTTCCTTAAGCCAAATATGTAATAGACAAGAGCTACTCCTTCCTCAACGAAATGGACTCAAAACCCCACGTTAAACACCTTATAATGTACCTGACTTGTAAGTATCTTAAAACCTATGGATCGCTATGTCTCCGAAAGAGAATCAAGCGTGTGTACAGGGGCATAAACGCAGCAGTGATAGGATTGGAGAGGTTCGGTGAGAAAATGAAGACCCTTTGAAGTCATATTGCATGGTACCCATTCCACGGGTCTCAACTCTCCAGGTTTAAGGGATTCTTCCTTCAGCTAAATCATGCATGTGGAACCCGGAGTATGATCAACCGTGTGATCGGGAGACGTGTTCCAATATGTCTCCATTCTCGTACCCTGGTACTCGGGTGAAACATTCCAGACGCTTTACTAACACTCTCCCGACTTGGAGAGTCAGTGCCTTTAACCTCCTGTTTGGCCCAGTTTGCAATTTCTGCGGAAGATGAACAGGAATAGGGAGAACCAATGAGAGACTAGCTGGAGGTGTCTGGACGGGCAATTTAACTCTCATTTCCCACCAGGAAGAGGAATTAACCAAAGGCTCAGCGTGCCGTGCCAGAACATGATTAGGGCCTGAAGCAATCCTGCGGTGTTGCGGCCAGCTCACAAGAAAGCGAGTTGAAGAAAGGAGCTCAGGGGCACTGTAATTCACAAACCTGCAGAGTTATAAATGACAGCTATCATCCAAAAATATACTGAAGTAAGGCTGCCAAGAGGACTTGAAAGCGGGGCAGAATTGCAGGAAACCGATTTCAGGAGGTAGACTGGAATTGCATTTAAAGCATAGGAAAAGAGGCAGAACGTCGACAATGATGCACTTGGCCAAAAAGGACGTATGCGTTTTTTCCTGAATATATTCAGGAAAAAACGCATATGCACTTTTTGGCCAACCAAGCAAGCTTGCAAAGGAAATCTGCACTATAATGAAGTCTCACTTCCCCACGGTCAAAAGGGCCATCTGAAGAAAGTGTAAAATCCAGAAAGGCAGGACAGGCCATGGAGAACTGGGAGCGTTGTTATGCTGATGGGCGGGATGTAAATTGCCAACAGCCACTCGGGAGAAGTGTATGGTGTTTCCTGAAACATCTAAAAAACTGAGGAACAGAGCCTAGGGCACTTCCACTTATGGTCCTATAGCTTAGGGAAATTAAAATCAAAAAGACACAGCCACCCCAAAGTTTGGGACGGCTCTGTTTACAAGAACCTCCTTTACGGTACAAGTTCAATATCGCACAAAGCGAAAAATGGATAAAGAAGTTGTGCTACTTATGCACAATGCAAAATCACTCAGCAATGAAATCTATGTCATCATGCCCATAGCAGCATAATGAGTGGATTCAGGTATGATGATTCTAACTGAAATAAGTCACACAGAAAAAGAAACGTCATAAGATATCACTAATACACGGAATGTAAACTTGGCTACACAGGCACTGAATTACAAAACAGAACAGGGTCTCAAATTTAGAAAACCAACTTATGCTTGCTTAAGGGGAAAGGTGAGTTGGGGTGCTGCATAAAACCAGAGATTGAAATGAGCACAGATAAAGTTCCTTAAGCCAAATATGGAATAGACTAGAGCTACTCCTTGCTCAACGAAATGGACTCAACACCCCATATTAAACGCCTAAGAATGTACCTGACTAGTAAGTATCTTAAAACCTATGGATTGCTATGTCTCCGAAAGAGAATCAAGCGTGTGTACAGGGGCATAAACGTAGCAGTGATAGGATTGGAGAGGTTTGGTGAGCAAATGAAGACCCTTTGAAGTCACATTGCATGGTACCCATTCCACGGGTCTCAACTCTCCAGGTTTAAGGGATTCTTCCTTCAGCTAAAACATGCATGTGGATCCCAGAGTATGATCAACCGTGTGAGTGGGAGACGTTTTCAAATATGTCTCAGTTCTCGTACCCTGGTACTCGGGTGCAACATTCCAGATGCTTTATTAACACTCTCCCGACTTGGAGAGTCAGTGCCTTTAACCTCCTGTATGGCCCAGTTTGCAATTTCTGCGGAAGATGAACAGGAATAGGGAGAACCAATGAGAGACTAGCTGGAGGTGTCTGGACGGGCGAAATTAACTCTAATTTCCCACCAGGAAGAGGAATTAACCAAAGGCTCAGGATACCGTGCCGGAACCAGATTAGGGCCTGAAGCAATCCTGCGGTGTTGCGGCCAGCTCACAAGAAAGCGAGTTGAAGAAAGGAGCTCAGGGGCACTGTAATTCACAAACCTGCAGAGTTATAAATGACAGCTATTGTCCAAAAATACACTGAAGTAAGGCTGCCAAGAGGACTTGAAAGCGGGGCAGAATTGCAGGAAACCGATTTCAGGAGGAAGACTGGAATTGCATTTAAAGCATAGCAAAAGAGGCAGAACGTCCACAATGATGCACTTGGCCAAAAAGGGCATATGCGTTTTTTCCTGAATATATTCAGGACAAAACACATATGCCGTTTTTGGCCAACCAAGCAAGCTTGCAAAGGAAATCTGCACTACAATGAAGTCTCACTTCCCCACGGTCAAAAGGGCCATCTGAAGAAAGTGTAAAATCCAGAAAGGCAGGACAGGCCATGGAGAACTGGGAGCCTTGTTATGCTGATGGGCGGGATGTAAATTGCCAACAGCCACTCAGGAGAAGTGTATGGTGTTTCCTGAAACATCTAAAAAACTGAGGAACAGAGCCTAGGGCACTTCCACTTATGGTCCTATAGCTTAGGGAAATTAAAATCAAAAAGACACAGCCACCCCAAAGTTTGGGACAGCTCTGTTTACAAGAACCTCGTTTACGGTACAAGTTCAATATCGCAGAAAGCGAAAAATGGATAAAAAAGTTGTGGTACTTACGTACAATGCAATATCACTCAGCAATGAAATCTATGTCATCATGCCCATAGCAGCATAATGAGTGGATTTAGGTATGATGATTCTAACTGAAATAAGTCACACAGAAAAAGAAACGTCATAAGATATCACTAATACACGGAATGTAAACTTGGCTACACAGGCACTGAATTACAAAACAGAACAGGTTTTCCAATTTAGAAAACCAACTTATGCTTGCTTAAGGGGAAAGGTGAGTTGGGGTGCTGCATAAAACCAGAGATTGAAATGAGCACAGATAAAGTTCCTTAAGCCAAATATGGAATAGACAAGAGGTACTCCTTGCTCAACGAAATGGAATCAAAGCCCCATGTTAAACACCTTATAATGTACCTGACTAGTAAGTATCTTAAAACCTAAAGATTGCTATGTCTCTGAAAGAGAATCAAGCGTGAGTACAGGGGCATAAACGCAGCAGTGACAGGATTGGAGAGGTTCGGTGAGCAAATGAAGACCCTTTGAAGTCATATTGCATGGTACCCATTCCACGGGTCTCAACTCTCCAGGTTTAAGGGATTCTTCCTTCAGCTAAAACATGCATGTGGAACCCAGAGTATGATCAACCGTGTGATCGGGAGACGTGTTGAAATATGTCTCAGTTCTCGTCCCCTGGTACTCGGGTGCAACATTCCAGACGCTTTACTAACACTCTCCCAACTTGGAGAGTCAGTGCCTTTAACCTCCTGTTTGGCCCAGTTTGCAAATTCCGCGGAAGATGAACAGGAATAGGGAGAACCAATGAGAGACTAGCTGGAGGTGTCTGGACGGGCAAATTTAACTCCCATTTCCCACCAGGAAGAGGAATTAACCAAAGGCTCAGCGTGCCGTGCCGGAACCAGTTTAGGGCCTGAAGGAATCCTGCGGTGTTGCGGCCAGCTCACAAGAAAGCGAGTTTAAGAAAGCAGCTCTGGGGCACTGTAATTCACAAACCTGCAGAGTTATAAATGACAGCTATCGTCCAAAAATATACTGAAGTAAGGCTGCCAAGATGACTTGAAAGCGGGGCAGAATTGCAGGAAACCGATTTCAGGAGGTAGACAGGAATTGCATTTAAAGCATAGGAAATGAGGCAGAACGTCCACAATGATGCACTTGGCCAAAAAGGGCGTATGCGTTTTTTCCTGAATATATTCAGGAAAAAACGCATACGCCCTTTTTGGCCAACCAAGCAAGCTTGCAAAGGAAATCTGCACTACAATGAAGTCTCACTTCCCCCCCGTCAAAAGGGCCATCTGAAAAAAGTGTAAACTCCA
The DNA here is from genome assembly GCF_937001465.1 of Orcinus orca. Classification (NCBI taxonomy): domain Eukaryota; kingdom Metazoa; phylum Chordata; class Mammalia; order Artiodactyla; family Delphinidae; genus Orcinus; species Orcinus orca. The sequence goes on along the minus strand of NW_026043916.1, from coordinate 97,488 downwards.
GAAAGGCAGGACAGGCCATGGAGAACTGGGAGCCTTGTTATGATAATGGGCGGGATGTAAACTCCCAACAGCCACTGGGGAGAACTGTATGGTGTTTCCTGAAACATCTAAAAAACAAAGCAACAGAGCCTAGGGCACTTCCACTTATGGTCCTATAGCTTAGGGAAATTAAAATCAAAAAGACACAGCCACCCCAAAGTTTGGGACGGCTCTGTTTACAGGAACCTTTTTTACGGTACAAGTTCAATATCGCAGAAAGCGAAAAATGGATAAAGAAGGTGTGGTACTTACGTACAATGCAATATCACTCAGCAATGAAATCTATGTCATCAGGCCCGTAGCAGCATAATGAGTGGATTCAGGTATGATGATTCTAACTGAAATAAGTCACACAGAAAAAGAAACATCATAAGATATCACTAATACACGGAATGTAACCTTGGCTACACAGGAACTGGATTACAAAAGACAACAGGGTCTCAAATTTAGAAAACCAACTTATGCTTGCTTAAGGGGAAAGGTGAGTTGGGGTGCTGCATAAAACCAGAGATTGAAATGAGCACAGATAAAGTTCCTTAAGCCAAATATGTAATAGACAAGAGCTACTCCTTGCTCAACGAAATGGACTCAACACCCCATATTAAACGCCTAAGAATGTACCTGACTAGTAAGTATCTTAAAACCTATGAATTGCTATGTCTCTGAAAGAGAATCAAGCGTGTGTACAGGGGCATAAATGCAGCAATGATAGGATTGGAGACATTCGGTGAGCAAATGAAGACCCTTTGAAATCATATTGCATGGTACCCATTCCACGGGTCTCAACTCTCCAGGTTTAAGGGATTCTTCCTTCAGCTAAATCATGCATGTGGAACCCAGAGTATGATCAACCGTGTGATCGGGAGCTGTGTTCCAATATGTCTCAGGACTCGTCCCCTGGTACTTGGGTGCAACATTCCAAACGCTTTACTAACACTCTCCCGACTGGGAGAGTCAGTGCCTTTAAACTCCTGTTTGGCCCAGTTTGCAATTTCTGCGGCAGATGAACAGGAATAGGGAGAACCAATGAGAGACTAGCTGGAGGTGTCTGGACGGGCAAATTTAACTCTCATTTCCCACCAGGAAGAGGAATTAACCAAAGGCTCAGCGTGCCGTGCCGGAACCATATTAGGGCCTGAAGCAATCCTGCGGTGTTGCGGCCAGCTCACAAGAAAGCGAGTTGAAGAAAGGAGCTCAGGGGCACTGTAATTCAAAAACCTGCAGAGTTATAAATGACAGCTATCGTCCAAAAATATACTGAAGTAAGGCTGCCAAGAAGACTTGAAAGTGGGGCAAAATTGCAGGAAACCGATTTCAGGAGGTAGACTGGAATTGCACTTAAAACATAGGAAAAGAGGCAGAACGTCGACAATGATGCACTTGGCCAAAAAGGGCGTATGCGTTTTTTCCTGAATATATTCAGGAAAAAACGCATACGCCCTTTTTGGCCAACCAAGCAAGCATGCAAAGGAAATCTGCACTACAATGAAGTCTCACTTCCCCCCGGTCAAAAGGGCCACTGAAAAAAGTGTAAAATCCAGAAAGGCAGGACAGGCCATGGAGAACTGGGAGCCTTGTTATGCTGATGGGCGGGATGTATATTGCCAACAGCCACTCAGGGGAAGTGTACGGTGTTTCCTGAAACATCTAAAAAACAAAGCAACAGAGCCTAGGGCACTTCCACTTATGGCCCTATAGCTTAGGGAAATTAAAATCAAAAAGACACAGCCACCCCAACGTTTGGGACGGCTCTGTTTACAAGAAACTCGTTTACGGGACAAGTTCAATATCACAGAAAGTGAAAAATGGATAAAGAAGTTGTGGTACTTACGTACAATGAAATATCACTCAGCAATGAAATCTATGTCATCAGGCCCGTAGCAGCATAATGAGTGGATTCAGTTATGATGATTCTAACTTAAATAAGTCACACAGAAAAAGAAACATCATAAGATATCACTAATACACGGAATGTAACCTTGGCTACACAGGAACTGGATTACAAAAGAGAACAGGGTCTCAAATTTAGAAAACCAACTTATGCTTGCTTAAGGGGAAAGGTGAGTTGGGGTGCTGCATAAAACCAGAGATTGAAATGAGCACAGATAAAGTTCCTTAAGCCAAATATGTAATAGACAAGAGCTACTCCTTGCTCAACGAAATGGACTCAACACCCCATATTAAACGCCTAAGAATGTACCTGACTAGTAAGTATCTTAAAACCTATGGATCGCTATGTCTCCGAAAGAGAATCAAGCGTGTGTACAGGGGCATAAACGCAGCAGTGATAGGATTGGAGAGGTTCGGTGAGCAAATGAAGACCCTTTGAAGTCATATTGCATGGTACCCATTCCACGGGTCTCAACTCTCCAGGTTTAAGGGATTCTTCCTTCAGCTAAATCATGCATGTGGAACCCAGAGTATGATCAACCATGTGATCGGGAGACGTGTTCCAACATATCTCAGTTCTCGTCCCCTGGTACTCGGGTGCAACATTCCAGACGCTTTACTAACACTCTCCCGACTTGGAGAGTCACTGCCTTTAACCTCCTGTTTGGCCCAGTTTGCAATTTCTGCGGAAGATGAACAGGAATAGGGAGAACCAATGAGAGACTAGCTGGAGGTGTCTGGACGGGCAAATTTAACTCTCATTTCCCACTAGGAAGAGGAATTATCCAAAGGCTCAGCGTGCCGTGCCGGAACCAGATTAGGGCCTGAAGCAATCCTGCGGTGTTGCAGCCAGCTCACAAGAAAGCGAGTTGAAGAAAGGAGCTCAGGGACACTGCAATTCACAAACCTGCAGAGTTATAAATGACAGCTATCGTCCAAAAATATACTGAAGTAAGGCTGCCAAGAGGACTTGAAAGCGGGGCAGAATTGCAGGAAACCGATTTCAGGAGGTAGACTGGAATTGCATTTAAAGCATAGGAAAAGAGGCAGAACGTCGACAATGATGCACTTGGCCAAAAAGGGCGTATGCGTTTTTTCCTGAATATATTCAGGAAAAAACGCATACGCCCTTTTTGGCCAACGAAGCAAGCCTGCAAAGGAAATCTGCACTACAATGAAGTCTCACTTCCGCCTGGTCAAAAGGGCCATCTGAAAAAAGTGTAAACTCCAGAAAGGCAGGACAGGCCATGGAGAACTGGGAGCCTTGTTATGTTGATGGGCGGGATGAAAATTGCCAACAGCCACTGGGGAGAAGTGTATGGTGTTTCCTGAAACATCTAAAAAACAAAGCAACAGAGCCTAGGGCACTTCCACTTATGGTCCTATATCTTAGGGAAATTAAAATCAAAAAGACACAGCCACCCCAAAGTTTGGGACGGCTCTGTTTACAGGAACCTTGTTTACGGTACAAGTTCAATATCGCAGAAAGCGAAAAATGGATAAAGAAGGTGTGGTACATACGTAAAATGCAATATCACTCAGCAATGAAATCTATGTCATCAGGCCCGTAGCAGCATAATGAGTGGATTCAGGTATGATGATTCTAACTGAAATAAGTCACACAGAAAAAGAAACATCATAAGATATCACTAATACACGGAATGTAAACTTGGTATACAGGAAATGGATTACAAATCATAAGAGGGTCTCAAATTTAGAAAACCAACTTATGCTTGCTTAAGGGGAAAGGTGAGTTGGGGTGCTGCATAAAACCAGAGATTGAAATGAGCACAGATAAAGTTCCTTAAGCCAAATATGTAATAGACAAGAGCTACTCCTTGCTCAACGAAATGGACTCAACACCCCATATTAAACGCCTAAGAATGTACCTGACTAGTAAGTATCTTAAAACCTATGAATTGCTATGTCTCTGAAAGAGAATCAAGCGTGTGTACAGGGGCATAAATGCAGCAATGATAGGATTGGAGACATTCGGTGAGCAAATGAAGACCCTTTGAAATCATATTGCATGGTACCCATTCCACGGGTCTCAACTCTCCAGGTTTAAGGGATTCTTCCTTCAGCTAAATCATGCATGTGGAACCCAGAGTATGATCAACCGTGTGATCGGGAGCTGTGTTCCAATATGTCTCAGGACTCGTCCCCTGGTACTTGGGTGCAACATTCCAAACGCTTTACTAACACTCTCCCGACTGGGAGAGTCAGTGCCTTTAAACTCCTGTTTGGCCCAGTTTGCAATTTCTGCGGCAGATGAACAGGAATAGGGAGAACCAATGAGAGACTAGCTGGAGGTGTCTGGACGGGCAAATTTAACTCTCATTTCCCACCAGGAAGAGGAATTAACCAAAGGCTCAGCGTGCCGTGCCGGAACCATATTAGGGCCTGAAGCAATCCTGCGGTGTTGCGGCCAGCTCACAAGAAAGCGAGTTGAAGAAAGGAGCTCAGGGGCACTGTAATTCAAAAACCTGCAGAGTTATAAATGACAGCTATCGTCCAAAAATATACTGAAGTAAGGCTGCCAAGAAGACTTGAAAGTGGGGCAAAATTGCAGGAAACCGATTTCAGGAGGTAGACTGGAATTGCACTTAAAACATAGGAAAAGAGGCAGAACGTCGACAATGATGCACTTGGCCAAAAAGGGCGTATGCGTTTTTTCCTGAATATATTCAGGAAAAAACGCATACGCACTTTTTGGCCAACCAAGCAAGCTTGCAAAGGAAATCTGCACTACAATGAAGTCTCACTTCCCCCCGGTCAAAAGGGCCACTGAAAAAAGTGTAAAATCCAGAAAGGCAGGACAGGCCATGGAGAACTGGGAGCCTTGTTATGCTGATGGGCGGGATGTATATTGCCAACAGCCACTCAGGGGAAGTGTATGGTGTTTCCTGAAACATCTAAAAAACAAAGCAACAGAGCCTAGGGCACTTCCACTTATGGCCCTATAGCTTAGGGAAATTAAAATCAAAAAGACACAGCCACCCCAACGTTTGGGACGGCTCTGTTTACAAGAAACTCGTTTACGGGACAAGTTCAATATCACAGAAAGTGAAAAATGGATAAAGAAGTTGTGGTACTTACGTACAATGAAATATCACTCAGCAATGAAATCTATGTCATCAGGCCCGTAGCAGCATAATGAGTGGATTCAGTTATGATGATTCTAACTTAAATAAGTCACACAGAAAAAGAAACATCATAAGATATCACTAATACACGGAATGTAACCTTGGCTACACAGGAACTGGATTACAAAAGAGAACAGGGTCTCAAATTTAGAAAACCAACTTATGCTTGCTTAAGGGGAAAGGTGAGTTGGGGTGCTGCATAAAACCAGAGATTGAAATGAGCACAGATAAAGTTCCTTAAGCCAAATATGTAATAGACAAGAGCTACTCCTTGCTCAACGAAATGGACTCAACACCCCATATTAAACGCCTAAGAATGTACCTGACTAGTAAGTATCTTAAAACCTATGGATCGCTATGTCTCCGAAAGAGAATCAAGCGTGTGTACAGGGGCATAAACGCAGCAGTGATAGGATTGGAGAGGTTCGGTGAGCAAATGAAGACCCTTTGAAGTCATATTGCATGGTACCCATTCCACGGGTCTCAACTCTCCAGGTTTAAGGGATTCTTCCTTCAGCTAAATCATGCATGTGGAACCCAGAGTATGATCAACCATGTGATCGGGAGACGTGTTCCAACATATCTCAGTTCTCGTCCCCTGGTACTCGGGTGCAACATTCCAGACGCTTTACTAACACTCTCCCGACTTGGAGAGTCACTGCCTTTAACCTTCTGTTTGGCCCAGTTTGCAATTTCTGCGGAAGATGAACAGGAATAGGGAGAACCAATGAGAGACTAGCTGGAGGTGTCTGGACGGGCAAATTTAACTCTCATTTCCCACTAGGAAGAGGAATTATCCAAAGGCTCAGCGTGCCGTGCCGGAACCAGATTAGGGCCTGAAGCAATCCTGCGGTGTTGCAGCCAGCTCACAAGAAAGCGAGTTGAAGAAAGGAGCTCAGGGACACTGCAATTCACAAACCTGCAGAGTTATAAATGACAGCTATCGTCCAAAAATATACTGAAGTAAGGCTGCCAAGAGGACTTGAAAGCGGGGCAGAATTGCAGGAAACCGATTTCAGGAGGTAGACTGGAATTGCATTTAAAGCATAGGAAAAGAGGCAGAAGGTCGACAATGATGCACTTGGCCAAAAAGGGCGTATGCGTTTTTTCCTGAATATATTCAGGAAAAAACGCATACGCTCTTTTTGGCCAACCAAGCAAGCTTGCAAAGGAAATCTGCACTACAATGAAGTCTCACTTCCCCCCGGTCAAAAGGGCCATCTGAAAAAAGTGTAAACTCCAGAAAGGCAGGACAGGCCATGGAGAACTTGTTATGCTGATGGGTGGGATGTAAATTGCCAACAGCCACTCAGGAGAAGTGTATGGTGTTTCCTGAAACATCTAAAAAACAAAGCAACAGAGCCTAGGGCACTTCCACTTATGGTCCTATAGCTTAGGGAAATTAAAATCAAAAAGACACAGCCACCCCAAAGTTTGGGATGGCTCTGTTTACAAGAACCTCGTTTACGGTACAAGTTCAATATCGCAGAAAGTGAAAAATGGATAAAGAAGTTGTGGTACTTACCTACAATGCAATATCACTCAGCAATGAAATCTATGTCATCAGGCACGTAGCAGAAAATGAGTGGGTTCAGGTATGATGATTCTAACTGAAATAAGTCACACAGAAAAAGAAACATCATAAGATATCACTAATACACGGAATGTAAACTTGGCTACACAGGAACTGGATTACAAAACAGAACAGGTTTTCCAATTTAGAAAACCAACTTATGCTTGCTTAAGGGGAAAGGTGAGTTGGGGTGCTGCATAAAACCAGAGATTGAAATGAGCACAGATAAAGTTCCTTAAGCCAAATATGGAATAGACAAGAGGTACTCCTTGCTCAATGAAATGGACTCAAAGCCCCATGTTAAACACCTTATAATGTACCTGACTAGTAAGTATCTTAAAACCTAAAGATTGCTATGTCTCTGAAAGAGAATCAAGCGTGAGTACAGGGGCATAAACGCAGCAGTGATAGGATTGGAGAGGTTCGGTGAGCAAATGAAGACCCTTTGAAGTCATATTGCATGGTACCCATTCCACGGGTCTCAACTCTCCAGGTTTAAGGGATTCTTCCTTCAGCTAAAACATGCATGTGGAACCCAGAGTATGATCAACCGTGTGATCGGGAGACGTGTTGAAATATGTCTCAGTTCTCATCCCCTGGTACTCGGGTGCAACATTCCAGACGCTTTACTAACACTCTCCCAACTTGGAGAGTCAGTGCCTTTAACCTCCTGTTTGGCCCAGTTTGCAAATTCCGCGGAAGATGAACAGGAATAGGGAGAACCAATGAGAGACTAGCTGGAGGTGTCTGGACGGGCAAATTTAACTCCCATTTCCCACCAGGAAGAGGAATTAACCAAAGGCTCAGTGTGCCGTGCCGGAACCAGTTTAGGGCCTGAAGGAATCCTGCGGTGTTGCGGCCAGCTCACAAGAAAGCGAGTTTAAGAAAGCAGCTCTGGGGCACTGTAATTCACAAACCTGCAGAGTTATAAATGACAGCTATCGTCCAAAAATATACTGAAGTAAGGCTGCCAAGATGACTTGAAAGCGGGGCAGAATTGCAGGAAACCGATTTCAGGAGGTAGACAGGAATTGCATTTAAAGCATAGGAAATGAGGCAGAACGTCCACAATGATGTACTTGGCCAAAAAGGGCGTATGCGTTTTTTCCTGAATATATTCAGGAAAAAACGCATACGCCCTTTTTGGCCAACCAAGCAAGCTTGCAAAGGAAATCTGCACTACAATGAAGTCTCACTTCCCCCCCGTCAAAAGGGCCATCTGAAAAAAGTGTAAAATCCAGAAAGGCAGGACAGGCCATGGAGAACTGGGAGCCTTGTTATGCTGATGGGCGGGATGAAAATTGCCAACAGCCACTGGGGAGAAGTGTATGGTGTTTCCTGAAACATCTAAAAAACAAAGCAACAGAGCCTAGGGCACTTCCACTTATGGTCCTATAGCTTAGGGAAATTAAAATCAAAAAGACACAGCCACCCCAAAGTTTGGGATGGCTCTGTTTACAACAACCTCGTTTACGGTACAAGTTCAATATCGCAGAAAGTGAAAAATGGATAAAGAAGTTGTGGTACTTACGTACAATGCAATATCACTCAGCAATGAAATCTATGTCATCAGGCCCGTAGAAGAAAATGAGTGCGTTCAGGTATGATGAATCTAACTGAAATAAGTCACACAGAAAAAGAAACATCATAAGATATCACTAATACACGGAATGTAAACTTGGCTACACAGGAACTGGATTACAAAACAGAACAGGGTCTCCAATTTAGAAAACCAACATATGCTTGCTTAAGGGGAAAGGTGAGTTGGGGTGCTGCATAAAACCAGAGATTGAAATGAGCACAGATAAAGTTCCTTAAGCCAAATATGTAATAGACAAGAGCTACTCCTTCCTCAATGAAATGGACTCAAAACCCCACGTTAAACACCTTATAATGTACCTGACTTGTAAGTATCTTAAAACCTATGGATCGCTATGTCTCCGAAAGAGAATCAAGCGTGTGTACAGGGGCATAAACGCAGCAGTGATAGGATTGGAGAGGTTCGGTGAGAAAATGAAGACCCTTTGAAGTCATATTGCATGGTACCCATTCCACGGGTCTCAACTCTCCAGCTTTAAGGGATTCTTCCTTCAGCTAAATCATGCATGTGGAACCCGGAGTATGATCAACCGTGTGATCGGGAGACTTGTTCCAATATGTCTCCATTCTCGTACCCTGGTACTTGGGTGAAACATTCCAGACGCTTTACTAACACTCTCCTGACTTGGAGAGTCAGTGCCTTTAACCTCCTGTTTGGCCCAGTTTGCAATTTCTGTGGAAGATGAACAGGAATAGGGAGAACCAATGAGAGACTAGCTGGAGGTGTCTGGACGGGCAATTTAACTCTCATTTCCCACCAGGAAGAGGAATTAACCAAAGGCTCAGCGTGCCGTGCCAGAACATGATTAGGGCCTGAAGCAATCCTGCGGTGTTGCGGCCAGCTCACAAGAAAGCGAGTTGAAGAAAGGAGCTCAGGGGCACTGTAATTCACAAACCTGCAGAGTTATAAATGACAGCTATCGTCAAAAAATATACTGAAGTAAGGCTGCCAAGAGGACTTGAAAGCGGGGCAGAATTGCAGGAAACCGATTTCAGGAGGTAGACTGGAATTGCATTTAAAGCATAGGAAAAGAGGCAGAACGTCGACAATGATGCACTTGGCCAAAAAGGGCGTATGCGTTTTTTCCTGAATATATTCAGGAAAAAACGCATATGTACTTTTTGGCCAACCAAGCAAGCTTGCAAAGGAAATCTGCACTATAATGAAGTCTCACTTCCCCACGGTCAAAAGGGCATCTGAAGAAAGTGTAAAATCCAGAAAGTCGGGACAGGCCATGGAGAACTGGGAGCCTTGTTATGCTGATGGGCGGGATGTAAATTGCCAACAGCCACTCGGGAGAAGTGTATGGTGTTTCCTGAAACATATAAAAAACAAGCAACAGAGCCTAGGGCACTTCCACTTATGGTCCTATAGCTTAGGGAAATTAAAATCAAAAAGACACAGCCACCCCAAAGTTTGGGACGGCTCTGTTTACAAGAACCTCCTTTACGGTACAAGTTCAATTTCGCAGAAAGTGAAAAATGGATAAAGAAGTTGTGGTACTTACGTACAATGCAATATCACACAGCAATGAAATCTATGTCATCATGCCCGTAGCAGCATAATGAGTGGATTCAGGTATGATGATTCTAACTGAAATAAGTCACAGAGAAAAAGAAACGTCATAAGATATCACTAATACACGGAATGTAAACTTGGCTACACAGGCACTGAATTACAAAACAGAACAGGGTCTCAAATTTAGAATACCAACTTATGCTTGCTTAAGGGGAAAGGTGAGTTGGGGTGCTGCATAAAACCAGAGATTGAAATGAGCACAGATAAAGTTCCTTAAGCCAAATATGTAATAGACAAGATCTACTCCTTGCTCAACGAAATGGACTCAACACCCCATATTAAACCCCTAAGAATGTACCTGACTAGTAAGTATCTTAAAACCTATGGATTGCTATGTCTCCGAAAGAGAATCAAGCGTGTGTACCGGGGCATAAACGCAGCAGTGATAGGATTGGAGAGGTTTGGTGAGCAAATGAAGACCCTTTGAAGTCACATTGCATGGTACCCATTCCACGGGTCTCAACTCTCCAGGTTTAAGGGATTCTTCCTTCAGCTAAAACATGCATGTGGATCCCAGAGTATGATCAACGGTGTGAGTGGGAGACGTTTTCAAATATGTCTCAGTTCTCGTACCCTGGGACTCGGGTGCAACATTCCAGACGCTTTATTAACACTCTCCCGACTTGGAGAGTCAGTGCCTTTAACCTCCTGTATGGCCCAGTTTGCAATTTCTGCGGAAGATGAACAGGAATAGGGAGAACCAATGAGAGACTAGCTGGAGGTGTCTGGACGGGCGAAAATAACTCTCATTTCCCACCAGGAAGAGGAATTAACCAAAGGCTCAGCATACCGTGCCGGAACCAGATTAGGGCCTGAAGCAATCCTGCGGTGTTGCGGCCAGCTCACAAGAAAGCGAGTTGAAGAAAGGAGCTCAGGGGCACTGTAATTCACAAACCTGCAGAGTTATAAATAACAGCTATTGTCCAAAAATATACTGAAGTAAGGCTGCCAAGAGGACTTGAAAGCGGGGCAGAATTGCAGGAAACCGATTTCAGGAGGTAGACTGGAATTGCATTTAAAGCATAGGAAAAGAGGCAGAACGTCCACAATGATGCACTTGGCCAAAAAGGGCGTATGCGTTTTTTCCTGAATATATTCAGGACAAAACACATACGCCCTTTCTGGCCAACCAAGCAAGCTTGCAAAGGAAATCTGCACTACAATGAAGTCTCACTTCCCCCCGGTCAAAAGGGCCATCTGAAAAAAGTGTAAAATCCAGAAAGGCAGGACAGGCCATGGAGAACTGGGAGCCTTGTTATGCTGATGGGCGGGATGTAAATTGCCAACAGCCACTCGGGAGAAGTGTATGGTGTTTCCTGAAACATCTAAAAAACTGAGGAACAGAGCCTAGGGCACTTCCACTTATGGTCCTATAGCTTAGGGAAATTAAAATCAAAAAGACACAGCCACCCCAAAGTTTGGGACAGCTCTGTTTACAAGAACCTCGTTTACGGTACAAGTTCAATATCGCAGAAAGCGAAAAATGGATAAAAAAGTTGTGGTACTTACGTACAATGCAATATCACTCAGCAATAAAATCTATGTCATCATGCCCGTAGCAGCATAATGAGTGGATTCAGGTATGATGATTCTAACTGAAATAAGTCACACAGAAAAAGAAACGTCATAAGATATCACTAATACACGGAATGTAAACTTGGCTACAAAGGCACTGAATTACAAAACAGAACAGGGTCTCAAATTTAGAAAACCAACTTATGCTTGCTTAAGGGGAAAGGTGAGTTGGGGTGCTGCATAAAACAAAAGATTGAAATGAGCACAGATAAACTTCCTTAAGCCAAATATGTAATAGACAAGAGCTACTCCTTGTTAAACGAAATGGACTCAACACCCCATATTAAACGCCTAAGAATGTACCTGACTAGTAAGTATCTTAAAACCTATGGATTGCTATGACTCCGAAAGAGAACTAAGCGTGTGTACAGGGGCATAAACGCAGCAGTGATAGGATTGGAGAGGTTCGGTGAGCAAATGAAGACCCTTTGAAGTCACATTGCATGGTACCTATTCCACGGGTCTCAACTTCCAGGTTTAAGGGATTCTTCCTTCAGCTAAAACATGTATGTGGAACCCAGAGTATGATCAACCGTGTGAGTGGGAGACGTTTTCAAATATGTCTCAGTTCTCGTACCCTGGTACTCGGGTGCAACATTCCAGACGCTTTATTAACACTCTCCCGACTTGGAGAGTCAGTGCCTTTAACCTCCTGTATGGCCCAGTTTACAATTTCTGCGGAAGATGAACAGGAATAGGGAGAACCAATGAGAGACTAGCTGGAGGTGTCTGGACGGGCGAATTTAACTCTCATTTCCCACCAGGAAGAGGAATTAACCAAAGGCTCAGCATACCGTGCCGGAACCAGATTAGGGCCTGAAGCAATCCTGCGGTGTTGCGGCCAGCTCACAAGAAAGCGAGTTGAAGAAAGGAGCTCAGGGGCACTGTAATTCACAAACTGCAGAGTTATAAATGACAGCTATCGTCCAAAAATATACTGAAGTAAGGCTGCCAAGATGACTTGAAAGCGGGGCAGAATTGCACGAAACCGATTTCAGGAGGTAGACTGGAATTGCATTTAAAGCATAGGAAAAGAGGCAGAACGTAGACAATGATGCACTTGGCCACAAAGGGCGTATGCGTTTTTTCCTGAATATATTCAGGAAAAAACGCATACGCCCTTTTTGGCCAACCAAGCAAGCTTGCAAAGGAAATCTGCACTACAATGAAGTCTCACTTCCCCCCGGTCAAAAGGGCCATCTGAAAAAAGTGTAAAATCCAGAAAGGCAGGACAGGCCATGGAGAACTGGGAGCCTTGTTATACTGATGGGCGGGATGTAAATTGCCAACAGCCACTCTGGAGAAGTGTATGGTGTTTCCTGAAACATCTAAAAAACAAAGCAACAGAGCCTAGGGCACTTCTACATATGGTTCTATAGCTTAGGGAAATTAAAATCAAAAAGACACAGCCACCCCAAAATTTGGGATGGCTCTGTTTACAGGAACCTCTTCTGCAGCACAAGTTAAATATGCAAGAGAGCAAATAATGGTTAAAGAAGTTGCGGTACTTACGTACAACAGAATACCTCTCAGCAATGAAAACTATGTCACCAGGCCCGTGCCAGCATAATGAGTGGATTGAGGCACGGTGATTCTAATTAAAAAATGTCACACAGAAAAAAAACATCATAAGGTACCACTAATACATGGAATGAGAACTTGGCTACACATGAACTGAATTACAAAACAGAACAGGGTCTCATGTTTAGAAAACCAACTTATGCTTGCTTAAGGGGGAAGGTGAGTTGGGTGCTGCACAAAACCTGAGTTTGAAATTAGCACAGATACCGTTCCATAAGCTAAATATGTAATAGACAAGACCTACCCCTTGCTCAAGGAAATGGACTCAACAATGAGATATCACCTCACACCTGGTAGAATGGGCATCATCAGAAAATCTACAAACAAAAAATGCTGGAAAGGGTGTGGAGAAAAAGAACCCTCTTCCACTATTGTTGGGAATATAAATTGATACAGTCACTATGGAGAACAATATGGAGTTTCTTAAGAAACTAACAGTAGAATTACCATATGATACAGCAATCCCAGTTCTGGACATATACCCAGACAAAACCATAAATCAAAAAGAGACATTCACCGCAATGTTCATTGTATCACTCTTTACAATATCGAGGTAATGGAAGCAACCTAAATGCCCACAGACAGACGAATGCATAAAGCAGTGGTACATATATAAAATGGAATATTACTAAGCCATGAAAAGGAATGAAATTGGGTCATTTGTAGAGACGTCGATGGATCTAGAGACTGTCATACAGAGTGAAGTAAGTCAGAAAGAGAAAAACAAATCTTGTATATTCATGCATATATGTGGAACCTAGAAAAACTGTACAGGTTAACCATTTTGCAAGGCATAAATAGAGCAACAGATGTAGACAACAAACGTATGGACAACAAGGGGGGAAAGCTGTTGGGGTGGTGGTGGTGGGAGGAGTTGAGACACTGGGATTGGCATGTATACATTTATATGTATAAAATAGATAACCAATAAGAACCTGCTGTATAAAAATATAAAATAAAATTCAAAATTAAAAAGAAATAAAATTTAAAAAATAAAACAGAAAAAACAATTATTCCCTTCACATACATGTATTTATATGAATAAATTATTTCCATGCTTATATCTGTAAATACAAAAAAGAGGAATAAAATCTACCTTGAACCAAAAACGAAAAAGAGAAAAAAAACACAGAACCCACCAGTTCCACAGAGGAAAACCGTATCAGGGCACTTGCTCCAGTTGTAAACAATTCTGAAGTTGGTCAGTGGTGGGGAATCGTCTCCCATTCAGCCAGCAGCCCCCACGCAACAAGCGACCTCATTGCAAAGCTGGGGCACCGTGCCGAGGCATCTGTGAGTAAACGTGAGCTGAGCCCCAGGCCAGTTGCTGCTGAACTATTCCCACCCGTCCCAGGTAAAACACCTGAATATATACAAGGACTTGAAAGCCTAGAGGAAGGGCCATAGAGCCACACGAGTGACAGCATGCCAGCTGACTTGGTGCCTGCAGGCCAGCCAGGATGGTCCTGGCCCTGGGTGCTCTTCTGGAAGATTTCCATTTCCCTGCCTGAGATACCCGTCCTGTCCCTGCCCCCACTGCTTTTTTCCTTCCTCACCTCTGCCCAGGGAGAAATTCCAGCAGCAGGTATGGGTGACACATCCTCTTCTTTAGCAGGTGGCAGCCTGGCAACTGCTGCAGAAAGTCCAGCAGAGACCCACTCACACTGGGCCACCCACAAAGCCGTGGCCTCTCATTCCATCCCACCAGCCCAGCCCCGAGACTGCTGACAGGGCAGAGAAAATGGCGTCAGGCATGGCTGCAGGGGCTCTTGCTGCCTGGAGTGGTATTTATATTGATCTCAACCCAGGCACACCTGGGGAGGGCTGGTCGGCACGGTAAGGCTGCCCAGGTCAGCCAATCATCACCCCTCAGGGGCTCACAGTTGCAGAAAATGGAACTTGCTGAACCGGCCAGGTCCAAGGAACAGGTGTGGGCTCCTGAGAGTCAGGATAGACAAGGGCCTGCAGATTTGGCTTGTTTTCTAATCATTTTATCTGGCCCATGAGTGGGAGACAACTTCAAGAAAGCCCTCTCCTAATGAGAGGAACCCAGGAGTCAGGGAGAGGAGGGGTGGGTGGTGGTTGGAGACAGAGGCCTGGTGCCCCGGGTGCAGTGGAAGTCTCTGGAAGACCAGGTGGAGGGAGACCGCACAGAGTGATGCCCAGGGTCACAGACCTGTCGCAGCTGCTGTTTGTTAGTTCCAGTCCTGCTCTGAGGTGCTATGTGTCAGCTCTGAGCGACAGGTGAGCTGGGGGTGCTCTGCATGAGGGCTATGTGCACAGTTCCTGTGTGCCCAGCCCTGCCACGGTACCTGCAAGGGTAGCTCTGTATCCTGGGAGGGGCCTGACCACGATAGCCCCGTGGGCTGGGGTGGGGGTGGGGTACCTGCCCAGGTGAGCTCCATATTCTGGGATTGGTCTGACCACGAGAGCCCCATGGGCTGCTGGGGACCTGGTAAAGGATGTCAGGACAGTCAGTGAAGCCACCGAGGATATACCTCCAGCTGCTCCTAATTCCTACACCCTGCTGGTCATTCTACCAACCACCAGGACATGGTATTCTGTATTAGTCTTCAATGATGCCTTCTTTTGTATTCCATTAGTCCCAGAGTCACAAGAAATTTTGGCTTGTGAGTGGCAGGACTCAACATACAACTAAAACAATACTTCCGGGCCGTCTTGCCCCAAGGGTGCAAAAATTCCCACACCATCTTTGGGGAAAGCTTAGCTAAAGACCTAAAAGTTCTACCTCTGGGAAAGGAAACCCTCCTTCAGTACGCAGACGACATTCTGATCGCCAGCCCTACTAAGGAGGCCTCTGAACTACCAAGCCAATAAAGGATAGAAGTTGTCCAAGAAAAAGCTCAAATATCACAGACTGCGGTGACCTGCCTGGGCTTCGTTCTCACAGAAGGTCGGAGAAGCCCATCCCAGGAAAGGGAAGAAACCATTTTCAGCCTTACCCCTTTCTAAAACTAGAAGACAGCTTAGGGGTTCCTGGGGAGGCCAGGGTTTGCTGCTTCTGGATCCCTAACTACAGTCTACTAGCTGGGCCTCTATATGAAACACTGAAAGGAAAAGATGATGATCCTTTTGAATAGAATCCAGAAGTGGCCTTTCAAGAATGGAAAGAGTAGTCAATTCAGACCCTTGCCCTGGAACTCCCTAATTTAGCTAAACCCTTTGACCTTTACATTCCCGGTGAAAGGTGAATCGCCATTGGAGAATTAGTGCAAAAACTGGGACCACTTGAAATGGAACAATGCAAGAATGCCATCCAGGTAGGATAAACTACGGTCACCAAGGGGCTTGGCCCACTGCCACATCTGGCCAAGATACTGGCGGTATCTAAAAACCTGGAAATCAGCAGCCCCAAAGGCCACCTCCCTCCTAAGGGAAAAGGACCCCACGTGGTGATCCTAACCACCAACCATGCCCTGAAGTTGCAGGGTTCGCTCCGTGGGCACACCAACCTCGAGTGAGGAGGCCCTCCAACTCCAACATCCAGAGAGATAACCGGGGGCAACAGGGCACCATGACGACTCATGTGAACATCACTTGACCTGGAGTTTCTCTCATAAAACAACAAGAGTGTGTCCCAAAAGAGTAGACTACTGCTTGCAGGAATTACTGCACCCAGAGGGGAGCTAATAATCTTGGCGGGGGAACCGTATATCACACTGTCACCATAGAAAAGCCTACAGACACCGTGATGATGGTGGCCAATAAGACCAGCTGGACTCCTGTTTACTTCAAAAGGCTGTTGACTCAGTGGCCATCATGGTCCTTGATCACCACTGACCCTGGACTGTCCGGGAGTTGAGCAGGCAGGGCTCTCACACCTGGTGCTGTTTGTACGTTAATTCAGGGGCCTAATTGAAGAAAGCGCAGACTACTGGTCAGAGCATCTAGGCTGGCAGAAACGGTCAGCCTAAGGTGGCCGAACAAATGTGGGGCGGGGTGAAACCGGCCCCCACAGCGTCTCTGCACATCTCTTTCCTGGACCCTTAAAGGTCATTAGAATCTATAACACTTCCAATGCTGGTGCTCAGGTGGACGAGCAGGGAGGCAGGGGGCCTGGGGACAATCAACGTCACCTGGAGGCTGCTGGGGAGAAGCTCTGACCCTCGTCCCAGGGTATGAGGGCTCCCAACTCAGCACTCAGCAGTTACAGAAGAAGGGTCTGCACCCTCAGCACTCCAAGAATGAGGAACGGGACAAAAGGCAGAGGAGGGGTTTGTCCCCAGCAAAGCCCATTAAAAATCCCTGGGAGATAAAAATAGAATCTGGGCAATAAAGTCAAGTCTAACCTTTTTTATCCTTTGTGCTTTGTCTAATTTCATGTGCTCCTAGGGTCCCGCATGCAGAGGTTCCACACCTGGCACTTCAGACCAGATTTCCTAGTGCAGAATGGCTGGGACGACACCTCAGCTCCTGGGGCCCAGTGCAGACTCCGCGATATAGAGCCTGAGCTGCAGCCAACCCGGCCCTCGAGAGCTCCGCCCCCTCCCTCCCACTGACTCTGACAGGATCTCTACACAGCAGCCCAGCCCACAGCCCACGGGGTAGTGCATGCTCTCACCTCTCCATTCTCTGATCAAAATATAAAGTTTCCTTTGCTTGTGAACCAAACTCAGTCTTGATCTGTTGGCCCCAATGACACTGGGCAGGGGGACACTTGTTGGGGTCCACTCTGGAGGATCAGTAACAGAAATTGAGACTATTGTAACCTCAATGAACAGATGTGTGAGCCAAACTGTAGTTAACATAGAACAGTGTATAAGGCTCGGGTAAAATAAGATGTTTCTAACACTTCCATTTGATATTTCCATCACTTTATTATAAGCAAGTTCAGTGAAAAGGTTTGTCTTATTTGTCAGGTCAATATTAGAGAAACGAAGTGATTTCTTTCCAAGGATGTACATCTAATAATCTTGGTTAAAGCTTCAATCTTGTTTTAAATGCTTTTCCATTGAAAATGATACCTCTCTTTCAGCTCCCCCATTTCTGAGAAGTATAAAATCTTATAATTTATTATTACCAAAGGGGAAAGGTGGGAGGAGGGATAAATTAACAGTTTGGGATTAACACATACACACTGCTATGTATAAAATAGATCATCAACAAGGAACTACTGTATAGCACAGGGAACTACACTCAACATTTTGCTATAACCTATAAGGGGAAATAATCTGAAAAAGAATAGATATTTTTATTGACATCATCTATCAATGACAGTTAAAGTGTAACCTAAGGGAAGCTGGTGGTGAGTGCTTCTGACCCTGAAGACTTCAATCATCTAAAGTTTGGACTCTGCCTACTTCCCAAGGCCCTTAATGAACATATGTGTAGCCATAGCTTAAAAAATTTCCCAGTTTGGGTTTCGGGGAGACACTGATTTTGAAAAAGCCCTGGTGTTCTCCTTACATGAATGGGACTCTTCCTACTGCTAAAACATGTCTGTCACACCCAGAGGATGGTATACCATCTGATCGGGAAGAGTTTGGAAAAGGCATCTCATCTCCTCATCTCCTGGTGCTCGGGTTCACCCCTCCAGCGTCTTTACTAACAGTCTCCCCACTTGGAGATGTCAGCACTGTCAACATCCTGTTGTGTACAGTTTGGAATTTGTCCAGAGGATGAAGCGGAAGGATGAGGAACAATGAGAGACAAGTCCTAGGTGTTCAGACAGGCACATGTCACTTTAATTTCCAATCAGGAAGATGAAATGACCAAAGGCTAGGGTTGCCCATGGAAACAGTATAGGGCTTGAGGAAATCCCGCTGCTTTGTGGCCAGTTCCCATAAACACAAGTTGAACAATGGAACTCAGGGACAGTAAAATTCATGAAACTGCAGAGTTGAAAATATCCATCACTGAAAAATGTCTTGAGGAAAGTCAGAGAAAAGGACTTGTAAGCAAGGGAGAATGGCAGGAAAGGGATTTGAGGAGGTAGAAAGGACTCGCCATTAAGCACAAGAAAAGGAGCTGAACATTGCCAACATTGCAGTTGGCCAAAAAGGGTGTATGCGTTTTTTTCTGTATATATTCAAGAAAAGGGCATACACTTTTTTAGCCAAGCAAACAGGTGGGCACTGGAAGTCAATACTACAAAAGATATCACTTCGCATCAGTCAGAAGAGCCATCCTCATAAAGCGTAAACAACAGAAATGCAGGACAGGGCAAGGAGAAGAGGGAGCCCTGTGAGACTTATAGTGGAAATGTATATTGCCAACAGCCATTCTGGAGAAGTGTATTGTGTTTACTAAAGCATCTAAAAAATGAGCTACAGAGCATAGGGCACTTGCACTCATGGGCGTATATCTTGGGAAAAACAAAAATTGAGAGGACACAGGCACCCCAATGTTTACCCCCTCTCTGTTTAAAAGATCCTCAACTAGGATATAACTTAAATGTCTCTGGAGAGAAAAAATGGATAGAGATGTGGTACTTAGGTAGAGTGGAATATTATTCAGCCTGGAAATCAATGAAATATGGCCAGTTGTAACAACTCCAGAGGAGTTACGTATGATCTTTCTAAGTGACATAATTCAAAAAGAAAAAGACACATATCATAAGATATCACTTAAAGGTGGAATCCAAAATGGCTACACATGAAATAAATTACAAAACAAAAACATAGTCAAATATGTAGAAAACACGCATAAGGCTGCTAAACGGGAAAGGTGGGGAGGGGTGAGGCATCATCCAGGAAGTTGAAATTAACAAAGATACCATTCCAAATACCAAACTGATAATCAACAAGGCTTACACGGTAGTTAAAAGAACTGCACTCAGCACACTCAAGTCACCGGAAAAGAATATATACGACTGGTAAGAATCTGAAAAAGAATTTACTGATGTCTCTCTGTACGTGAATCAAGTGGATGTACAGCAGCAAGAAACAGAGCTTTGAAAATCAGCTGTAACCAATATAGTAATAAATTGAAAAAAATAAACGACAGAGAGACAGAGAAAACCTCTTACAACTTTTCCTCAGGGACGGTGATGCAACATGGATTGAACACATCTAGACCCACAGCAGGATGAGACATAAGGCTGGAAACTGTTTGCACTAAGAGAAATGTGAGGTTGGGTGAGGAAATGCACACCCTTTAAAGTAATACTACCTGGTACCCATTCAATGGGTCCCAAATCTGCAGGTTCAAGGGATCTTCCTACAGCTAAAACATGCATGGAAAACCCAGAGGACTGTACACCATGTGATCGGGAGATGTGTCTAAAATGCAGCTCATTTATCCTCTCCTGGTGCTCCTGTTCACCGTTCCAGCCACGTTACTTAGAATCTCCCCACTTGGAGAATCAGCACATTTCAACTTCTGTTTCACACATTTTGCAAATTGTGAGGAGGATGAACGGGAAGAGGGGGAACCAATGAGAGAATAGTTGTAGGGGTTTGGACGGGCACATATCACTCTAATTTCCCATTAAGAATAAGAATTGAAAAAAGGCTCAGCCCGCCTCACCGGAGCCAAAATAGGGCCTGAAGCAATCCTGCGGGTTTGAGGCCAGGTCACAAAAGAGCAACTTAAAAAATGGAGCTCAGGGTCACTGCAATTCACAAACCTGCAGAGTTATAAATGAAAACTAACGTCCAAAACTATGTTGAGGTAAGGCAAAGAAGAGGATCTGAATGCAAGACAGAATTGCAAGAAACAGATTTCAAGAGATAGATTGGACTCGTCTTTAAAGCACATGAAAAGCGGCAGAATTTCGACAATGATGCAGTTGGCCCAAAAGGGCGTAGGCGTTTTTCCTGATTATATCCAGGAAAAAACGCATACGCACTTTATGGGCAACGAAGCAAGCAAGCAATGCAAATGTGCACAACAAAGAAGTCTCATTTCCCACCGGTCAAAAGGGCCATCCTAAAAAATTGTAAAAACCAGAAATGCAGGACAGGCCATGGAGAACAGGGAGCCTTTATACGCTGATGGGCAGTGTGTGAACTGCCGAGAGCCACTCTGGAGAAGTGTATGGTGGTTCCTAAATCATCTAAAAAACAGAGCTACAGAGCATAGGACACTTCCAATCATGGGAGTATATCTAGGGAAGTCTAAAAATCAACAAGACACAAGCACACCACAGTTTAGGGCTACTCTGTTTACAAGAACCTCAACTTCAGTACACCTTAAATATCCCAGGAAAGAGAACAATGGATAAAGAAGATGTGGTACTTATGTACAATGGAATATCTCTTCACCATGAAATCAAGGTAATAAGGCTAGTAGAAGGATAAAGAGTGGATTTAGGTCCGATAATACTACTTGAAATAAGTCAAACAGAAAAAGAAACATATCATAAGATATCACTTATAGAGGGAGGGTAAATATGGCTGCACAAGAAATGAATTACAGAACAGAACAGTGTCTCACATTTAGAAAACACACTTATGTCAGCTTAAGGGGAAAGGAGAGGTGGGGTGATGCATAAAACCAGAGTTTGAAATTAGCACAGATACCGTTCAATAAACCAAAAAGATATTAGACAAGATCTACACCTTGCTCAATGAACTGGCCTCAACACACCCTATACACCACAGAGAAATATATCTGAGTAATAAGAATCTTAAAACCCATGTATTGATATATCTCCATAAGGGAATCAAGTATGTGCAGAGCGGCACAAACACAGCAGTGAAAATGAGCTAAACCCCATTATAGAAATAAATTTTAAAAACAAAATGCAGAAACAATGAAAGAGAGAAAAATTCTTACAAAATTTGCTCAGGGGCTGTGATGCAACCTGGATTGACCACATATAAACCCACAGCTGGATAAGACATAAGGCTGCACACTTGGGGCTGAGAGGATTGGTGAGCTTTGGTGAGCAACTGCCAAAAGTTTAATGCAATACTTCATGCTACTCATTCCAAGGGTCCCAAAACTCCAGGTTGAAGGGAATCTTCCTACAGCTAAACCATGCTTGGGAAACCCAGCGACTGGTATACCATATGATCGGGAAAGGTTTCTAAAACACACCTCATTTTTCCTCTCCTGGGGCTCCAGATCGACATTCCAGCCGCTTTACTAACAATATGCCCACATGGAGAGTCAATGCCTTTAAGTTCTGGTATCGCACAGTCTGCAGTTAGTGCGGAGGATGAATGGGAATAGGGGGAACCAGTGAGAAACTAGCTGTAGCAGTTTCAATGGGCACATGTCACTCTAATTTCACATCAGTAAGAAGAATAAACCAAAGGCACAGCAAGGTGCCCCAGAAGAAGAATAGGGCCTGAAGGAATCCTGTGGTTATGAGGCAAGATCACAAAAATAAGAGCTGAAAAATGGAGCTAAGGGCCACTGCAATTCAAAAACCTGCAGAGTTATAAAGGCCAACTATTTTCAAAAAATATAGTGAGATAAGGCTATGAAGAGGCATTGAAAGCAAGGCACAATTGCAGGAAACCGATTTCAGGAGGTAGACTGGAATTGCATTTAAAGCATAGGAAAAGAGGCAGAACGTCGACAATGATGCACTTGGCCAAAGAGGACTTATGTGTTTTTTCCTGAATATATTCAGGAAAAAATGCATACGCACTTTTTGACCAATCAAGCAAGCTTGCAAAAGAAATCTGCACTACAATGAAGTCTCACTTCACCCGGGTCAAAAGGGCCATCTGAAAAAAGTGTAAAATCCAGAAAGGCAGGACAGGCCATGGAGAACTGGGAGCCTTGTTATGCTGATGGGCGGGATGAAAATTGCCAACAGCCACTCGGGAGAAGTGTATGGTGTTTCCTGAAATATGTAAAAAACAAAGCAACAGAGCCTAGGGCACTTCCACTTATGGTCCTATAGCCTAGGGAAATTAAAATCAAAAAGACACAGCAACCCCAAAGTTTGGGACGGCTCTGTTTACAAGAACCTCGTTTACGGTACAAGTTCAATATCGCAGAAAGCGAAAAATGGATAAAGAAGTTGTGGTACTTACGTACAATGCAATATCACTCAGCAATGACATCTATGTCATCAGACCCGTAGCAGCATAATGAGTGGATTCAGGTATAATGATTCTAACTGAAATAAGTCACACAGAAAAAGAAACATCATAAGATATCACTAATACATGGAATGTAAAGTTGGCGACACAGGAACTGGATTACAAAACAGAACAGGGTCTCAAATTTAGATAACCAACTTATGCTTGCTTAAGGGGAAAGGTGAGTTGGGGTGCTGCATAAAACCAGAGATTGAAATGAGCACAGATAAAGTTCCTTAAGCCAAATATGTAATAGACAAGGGCTACTCCTAGCTCAACGAAATGGACTCAACACCCCATATTAAACGCCTAAGAATGTAGCTGACTAATAAGTATCTTAAAACTTATGGATTGCTATGTCTCCGAAAGAGAATCAAGCATGTGTACAGGGGCATAAACGCAGCAGTGATAGGATTGGAGAGGTTCGGTGAGCAAATGAAGACCCTTTGAAGTCATATTGCATGGTACCCTTTCCACAGGTCTCAACTCTCCAGGTTTAAGGGATTCTTCCTTCGGCTAAAACATACATGTGGAACCCAGAGTATGATCAACCGTGTGATCGGGAGACGTATTCCAATATTTCTCAGTTTTCGTCCCCTGGTACTCGGGTGCAACATTCCAGACGCTTTACTAACACTCTCCCGAGTTGGAGAGTCAGTGCCTTTAACCTCCTCTTTGGCCCAGTTTGCAAATTCCGCGGAAGATGAACAGGAATAGGGAGAACCAATGAGAGACTAGCTGGAGGTGTCTGGACGGGCAAATTTAACTCTCATTTCCCACCAGGAAGAGGAATTAACCAAAGGCTCAGCGTGCCGTGCCGGAACCAGATTAGGGCCTGAAGCAATCCTGCGGTGTTGCGGCCAGCTCACAAGAAAGCGAGTTGAAGAAAGGAGCTCAGGGGCACTGTAATTCACAAACCTGCAGAGTTATAAATGACAGCTCTCGTCCAAAAATATACTGAAGTAAGGCTGCCAAGAGGGCTTGAAATCGGGGCAGAATTGCAGGAAACCGATTTCAGGAGGTAGACTGGAATTGCATTTAAAGCATAGGAAAAGAGGCAGAACGTCGACAATGATGCACTTGGCCAAAAAGGGCGTATGCGTTTTTTCCTGAATATATTCAGGAGAAAACGCATACGCCCTTTTTGGCCAACCAAGCAAGCTTGCAAAGGAAATCTGCACTACAATGAAGTCTCACTTCCCCCCGGTCAAAAGGGCCATCTGAAAAAAGTGTAAAATTCAAAAAGGCAGGACAGGCCATGGAGAACTGGGAGCCTTGTTATGCTGATGGGCGGGATGTATATTGCCAACAGCCACTCTGGAGAAGTGTATGGTGTTTCCTGAAACATCTACAAAACAAAGCAACAGAGCCTAGGGCACTTCCACTTATGGCCCTATAGCTTAGGGAAATTAAAATCAAAAAGACACAGCCACCCCAAAGTTTGGGATGGCTCTGTTTACAAGAACCTCGTTTATGGGACAAGTTCAATATCGCAGAAAGTGAAAAATGGATAAAGAAGTTGTGGTACTTACGTACAATGCAATATCACTCAGCAATGAAGTCTATGTCATCAGGCCCGTAGCAGCATAATGAGTGGATTCAGGTATGATGATTCTAACTGAAATAAGTCACACAGAAAAAGAAACATCATAAGATATCACTAATACACGGAATGTAAACTTGGCGACACAGGAACTAGATTACAAAACAGAACAGGTTCTCAAATTTAGAAAACCAACTTATGCTTGCTTAAGGAGAAAGGTGAGTTGGGGTGCTGCATAAAACCAGAGATTGAAATGAGCACAGATAAAGTTCCTTAAGCCAAATATGTAATAGACAAGAGCTACTCCTTGCTCAACGAAATGGACTCAAAACCCCATATTAAACGCCTAATAATGTACCTGACTAGTAAGTATCTTAAAACCTATGGATTGCTATGTCTCTGAAAGTGAATCAATCGTGAGTACAGGGGCAAAAACGCAGCAGTGTTAGGATTGGAGAGTTTTGGTGAGCAAATGAAGACCCTTTGAAGTCATATTGCATGGTACCCATTCCACGGGTCTCAACTCTCCAGGTTTAAGGGATTCTTCCTTCAGCTAAATCATGCATGTGGAACCCGGAGTATGATCAACCGTGTGATCGAGAGACGTGTTCCAATCTGTCTCAGTTCTCGTCCCCTGGTACTCAGGTGCAACATTCCAGACGCTTTACTAACACTCTCCCGACTTGGAGAGTCAGTGCCTTTAACATCCTGTTTGGCCCAGTTTGCAATTTCTGCGGAAGATGAACAGGAATAGGGAGAACCAATGAGAGACTAGCTGGAGGTGTCTGGATGGGCAAATTTCACTCTCATTTCCCACCACGAAGAGGAATTAACCAAAGGTTCAGCGTGCAATGCCAGAACAAGATTAGGGCCTGAAGCAATCCTGCGGTCTTGCGGACAGCTCACAAGAAAGCGAGTTGAAGAAAGGAGCTCAGGGGCACTGTAATTCACAAACCTGCAGAGTTATAAATGACAGCTCTCGTCCAAAAATATACTGAAGTAAGGCTGCCAAGAGGACTTGAAAGCGGGGCAGAATTGCAGGAAACCGATTTCAGGAGGTAGACTGGAATTGCATTTAAAGCATAGGAAAAGAGGCAGAACGTCGACAGTGATGCACTTGGCCAAAAAGGGCGTATGCGTTTTTTCCTGAATATATTCAGGAAAAAACGCATACGCCCTTTTTGGCCAACCAAGCAAGCTTGCAAAGGAAATCTGCACTACAATGAAGTCTCACTTCCCCCCGGTCAAAAGGGCCATCTGAAAAAAGTGTAAAATCCAGAAAGGCATTACAGGCCATGGAGAACTGGGAGCCTTGTTATGCTGATGGGCGGGATGTAAGTTGCCAACAGCCACTCTGGAGAAGTGTATGGTGTTTCCTGAAACATCTAAAAAACAAAGCAACAGAGCCTAGGGCACTTCCACTTATGGTCCTATAGCTTAGGGAAATTAAAATCAAAAAGACACAGCCACCCCAAAGTTTGGGACGGCTCTGTTTACAAGAACCTCGTTTACAGTACAAGTTCAATATTGCAGAAAGTGAAAAATGGATAAAGAAG
This sequence comes from Orcinus orca, assembly GCF_937001465.1. Taxonomy (NCBI): domain Eukaryota; kingdom Metazoa; phylum Chordata; class Mammalia; order Artiodactyla; family Delphinidae; genus Orcinus; species Orcinus orca. The sequence goes on along the minus strand of NW_026043916.1, from coordinate 71,406 downwards.
TTGTGGTACTTACGTACAATGCAATATCACTCAGCAATGAAATCTATGTCATCAGGCCCGTAGCAGCATAATGAGTGGATTCAGGTATGATGATTCTAACTGAAATAATTCACACAGAAAAAGAAACATCATAAGATATCACTAATACACAGAATGTAAACTTGGCTACACAGGAACTGGATTACAAAACAGAACAGGGTCTCCAATTTAGAAAACCAACTTATGCTTGCTTAAGGGGAAAGGTGAGTTGGGGTGCTGCATAAAACCAGAGATTGAAATGAGCACAGATAAAGTTCCTTAAGCAAAATATGAAATAGACAAGAGCTACTCCTTGCTCAACGAAATGGACTCAACACCCCATATTAAACGACTAAGAATGTACCTGACTAGTAAGTATCTTAAAACCTATGGATTGCTTCTCTCCAAAAGAGAATCAAGCGTGTGTACAGGGGCATAAACGCAGCAGTGATAGGATTGGAGAGGTTCGGTGAGCAAATGAAGACCCTTTGAAGTCATATTGCATGGTACCCATTCCACGGGTCTCAACTCTCCAGGTTTAAGGGATTCTTCCTTCAGCTAAATCATGCATGTGGAACCCAGAGTATGATCAACCATGTGATCGGGAGACGTGTTCCAGTATGTCTAATTTCTTGTCCCCTGGTACTCGGGTGCAACATTCCAGACGCTTTACTAACACTCTCCCGACTTGGAGAGTCAGTGCCTTTAACCTCCTGTTTGGCCCATTTTGCAATTTCTGCGGAAGATGAACAGGAATAGGGAGAACCAATGAGAGACTAGCTGGAAGTGTCTGGACGGGCAAATTTAACTCTCATTTCCCACCAGGAAGAGGAATTAACCAAAGGATCAGCGTGCTGTGCCGGAACCAGATTAGGGCCTGAAGCAATCCTGCGGTGTTGCGGCCAGCTCACAAGAAAGCGAGTTGAAGAAAGGAGCTCAGGGGCACTGTAATTCACAAACCTGCAGAGTTATAAATGACAGCTATCGTCCAAAAATATACTGAAGTAAGGCTGCCAAGAGGACCTGAAAGCGGTTCAGAATTGCAGGAAAACGATTTCAGGAGGTAGACTGGAATTGTATTTAAAGCATAGGAAAAGAGGCAGAACGCCGACAATGATGCACTTGACCAAATAGGACGTATGCGTTTTTTCCTGAATATATTCAGGAAAAAATGCATACGCCCTTTTTGGCCAACCAAGCAAGCTTGCAAAGGAAATCTGCACTACAATGAAGTCTCACTTCCCCCCGGTCAAAAGGGCCATCTGAAAAAAGTGTAAAATCCAGAAAGGCAGGACAGGCCATGGAGAACTGGGAACCTTGTTATGCTGATGGGCAGGATGTAAATTGCCAACAGCCACTGGGGAGAAGTGTATGGTGTTTCCTGAAACATCTAAAAAACTGAGGAACACAGCCTAGGGCACTTCCACTTATGATCCTATAGCTTAGGGAAATTAAAATAAAAAAGACACAGCCACCCCAAAATTTGGGACAGCTCTGTTTACAAGAACCTCAGTCACGGTACAAGTTCAATATCGCAGAAAGCGAAAAATGGATAAAGAATTTGTGGTACTTACGTACAATGCAATATCACTCAGCCTTGACATCTATGTCATCAGGCCTGTAGCAGCATAATGAGTGGATTCAGGTATAATGATTCTAACTGAAATAAGTCACACAGAAAAAGAAACATCATAAGATATCACTAATACACGGAATGTAAACTTGGCTACACAGAACTGGATTACAAAACAGAACAGGGTCTCAAATTTAGAAAACCAACTTATGCTTGCTTAAGGGCCAAGGTGAGTTGGGGTGCTGCATAAAACCAGAGATTGAAATGAGCACAGATAAAGTTCCTTAAGCCAAATATGTAATAGACAAGAGCTACTCCTTGCTCAACTAGATGGACTCAACACCCCATATTAAATGCCTAAGAATGTACCTGACTATTAAGTATCTTAAAACCTATGGATTGCTATGTCTCCGAAAGAGAATCAAGCGTGTGTACAGGGGCATAAACGCAGCAGTGATAGGATTGGTGAGGTTCGGTGAGCAAATGAAGACCCTTTGAAGTCATATCGCATGGTACCCATTCCACGGGTCTCAACTCTCCAGGTTTAAGGGATTCTTCCTTCAGCTAAAGCATGCATGTGGAACCCAGAGTATGATCAACCGTGTGATCGGGAGACGTGTTCCAATATGTCTCAGTTCTCGTCCCCTGGTACTCGGGTGCAACATTCCAGACGCTTTACTAACACTCTCCCGACTTGGAGAGTCAGTGTCTTTAACCTCCTGTTTGGCCCAGTTTGCAATTTCTGCGGAAGATGAACAAGAATAGGGAGGACCAATGAGAGACTAGCTGGAGGTGTCTGGACGGGCAAATTTAACTCTCATTACCCACCAGTAAGAGGAGTTAAACAAAGGCTCAGCATGCCGTGCCGGAACCAGATTAGGCCCTGAAGCAATCCTGCGGTGTTGTGGCCAGCTCACAAGAAAGCGAGTTGAAGAAAGGAGCTCAGGGGCACTGTAATTCACAAACCTGCAGAGTTATAAATGACAGCTATCATCCAAAAATATACTGAAGTAAGGCTGCCAAGAGGACTTGAAAGCGGGGCAGAATTGCAGGAAACCGATTTCAGGAGGTAGACTGGAATTGCATTTAAAGCATAGGAAAAGAGGCAGAACGTCGACAATGATGCACTTGGCCAAAAAGGGCATATGCCTTTTTTCCTGAATATATTCAGGAAAAAACGCATACGCACTTTTTGGCCAACCAAGCAAGCTTGCAAAGGAAATGTGCACTACAATGAAGTCTCACTTCACCCGGGTCAAAAGGGCCATCTGAAAAAAGTGTAAAATCCAGAAAGGGAGGACAGGCCATGGAGAACTGGGAGCCTTGTTATGCTGATGGGCGGGATGTAAATTGCCAACAGCCACTCAGGAGAAGTGTATGGTGTTTCCTGAAACATCTACAAAACAAAGCAACAGACCCTAGGGCACTTCCAGTTATGGTCCTATAGCTTAGGGAAATTAAAATAAAAAAGACACAGCCACCCCAAAGTTTGGGATGGCTCTGTTTACAAGAACCTCGTTTACGGTACAAGTTCAATATCACAGAAAGCGAAAAATGGATAAAGAAGTTGTGGTATTTACGTACAATGCAATATCCCTCAGCAATGACATCTATGTCATCAGGCCCGTAGCAGCATAATGAGTGGATTCAGGTATGATGATTCTAACTGAAATAAGTCACACAGAAAAAGAAACATCATAAGATATCACTAATACACGGAATGTAAACTTGGCTACACAGGAACTGAATTCCAAAACAGAACAGGGTCTCAAATTTAGAAAACCAGCTTATGCTTGCTTAAGGGGAAAGGTGAGTTGGGGTGCTGCATAAAACCAGAGATTGAAATGAGCACAGATAAAGTTCCTTAAGCCAAATATGGAATAGAAAAGAGCTACTCCTTGCTCAACGAGATGGACTCAACACCCCATATTAAACGCCTAAGAATGTACCTGACTAGTAAGTATCTTAAAACCTATGGATTGCTATGTCTCCGAAAGAGAATCAAGCGTGTGTACAGGGGCATAAAGGCAGCAGTGATAGGATTGGAGAGGTTCGGTGGGCAAACGAAGACCCTTTGAAATCATATTGCATGGTACCCATTCCACAGGTCTCAACTCTCCAGGTTTAAGGGATTCTTCCTTCAGCTAAAACATGCATGTGGAACCCAGAGTATGATCAACCATGTGATCGTGAGACGTGTGCCATTATATCTCAGTTCTCGTCCCCTTGTACTCGGGTGCAACATTCCAGACCCTTTACTAACACTCTCCCGACCTGGAGAGTCAGTGCCTTTAACCTCCTGTTTGGCCCAGTTTGAAATTTCTGCGGAACATGAACAGGAATAGGGAGAAAGAATGAGAGACTAGCTGGAGGTGTCTGGACGGGCAAATTTAACTCTCATTTCCCACCAGGAAGAGGAATTAACCAAAGGCTCCGCGTGCCGTGCCGGAATCAGATTAGGTCCTGAAGCAATCCTGCGGTGTTGTGGCCAGCTCACAAGAAAGCGAGTTAAAGAAAGGAGCCCAGGGGCACTGTAATTCACAAACCTGCAGAGTTATAAATGACAGCTATCGTCAAAAAATATATTGAAGTAAGTCTGCCAAGAGGACTTGAAAGTGGGGCAGAATTGCAGGAAACTGATTTCAGGAGGTAGACTGGAATTGCATTTAAAGCATAGGAAAAGAGGCAGAACGTCGACAATGATGCACTTGGCCAAAAAGGGCATATGGGTTTTTTCCTGAATATATTCAGGAAAAAACGCATACGCCCTTTTTGGCCAACCAAGCAAGCTTGCAAAGGAAATCTGCACTACAATGAAGTCTCACTTCCCCCCGGTCAAAAGGGCCATCTGAATAAAGTGTAAAATCCAGAAAGGCAGGACAGGCCATGGAGAACTGGGAGCCTTGTTATGCTGATGGGTGGGATGTAAATTGCCAACAGCCACTCAGGAGAAGTGTATGGTGTTTCCTGAAACATCTACAAAACAAAGCAACAGAGCCTAGGGCACTTCCACTTATGGCCCTATAGCTTAGGGAAATTAAAATCAAAAAGACACAGCCACCCCAAAGTTTGGGACGGCTCTGTTTACAAGAAACTCATTTATGGGACAAGTTCAATATCGCAGAAAGTGAAAAATGGATAAAGAAGTTGTGGTACTTACGTACAATGCAATATCACTCAGCAATGAAGTCTATGTCATCAGGCCCGTAGCAGCATAATGAGTGGATTCAGGTATGATGATTCTAACTGAAATAAGTCACACAGAAAAAGAAACATCATAAGATATCACTAATACACGGAATGTAAACTTGGCTACACAGGAACTAGATTACAAAACAGAACAGGGTCTCAAATTTAGAAAACCAACTTATGCTTGCTTAAGGAGAAAGGTGAGATGGGGTGCTGCATAAAACCAGAGATTGAAATGAGCACAGATAAAGTTCCTTAAGCCAAATATGGAATAGACAAGAGCTACTCCTTGCTCAACGAAATGGACTCAAAACCCCATATTAAACGCCTAAGAATGTACCTGACTAGTAAGTATCTTAAAACCTATAGATCGCTATGTCTCTGAAAGAGAATCAAGCGTGTGTACAGGGGCATAAACGCAGCAGTGATAGGATTGGAGAGGTTCGGTGAGCAAATGAAGACCCTTTGAAGTCATATTGCATGGTACCCATTCCACGGGTCTCAACTCTCCAGGTTTAAGGGATTCTTCCTTCAGCTAAATCATGCATGTGGAACCCGGAGTATGATCAACCGTGTGATCGAGAGACGTGTTCCAATCTGTCTCAGTTCTCGTCCCCTGGTACTCAGGTGCAACATTCCAGACGCTTTACTAACACTCTCCCGACTTGGAGAGTCAGTGCCTTTAACCTCCTGTTTGGCCCAGTTTGCAATTTCTGCGGAAGATGAACAGGAATAGGGAGAACCAATGAGAGACTAGCTGGAGGTGTCTGGACGGGCAAATTTCACTCTCATTTCCCACCACGAAGAGGAATTAACCAAAGGTTCAGCGTGCAATGCCAGAACAAGATTAGGGCCTGAAGCAATCCTGCGGTCTTGCGGCCAGCTCACAAGAAAGCGAGTTGAAGAAAGGAGCTCAGGGGCACTGTAATTCACAAACCTGCAGAGTTATAAATGACAGGTCTCGTCCAAAAATATACTGAAGTAAGGCTGCCAAGAGGACTTGAAAGCGGGGCAGAATTGCAGGAAACCGATTACAGGAGGTAGACTGGAATTGCACTTAAAGCATAGGAAAAGAGGCAGAACGTCGACAGTGATGCACTTGGCCAAAAAGGCCGTATGCGTTTTTTCCTGAATATATTCAGGAAAAAACGCATACGGCCTTTTTGGCCAACCAAGCAAGCTTGCAAAGGAAATCTGCACTACAATGAAGTCTCACTTCCCCCCGGTCAAAAGGGCCATCTGAAAAAAGTGTAAAATCCAGAAAGGCAGGACAGGCCATGGAGAACTGGGAGCCTTGTTATGCTGATTGGCGGGATGTAAGTTGCCAACAGCCACTCAGGAGAAGTGTATGGTGTTTCCTGAAACATCTACAAAACAAAGCAACAGAGCCTAGGGCACTTCCACTTATGGCCCTATAGCTTAGGGAAATTAAAATCAAAAAGACACAGCCACCCCAAAGTTTGGGATGGCTCTGTTTACAAGAAACTCATTTATCGGACAAGTTCAATATCGCAGAATGTGAAAAATGGATAAAGAAGTTGTGGTACTTACGTACAATGCAATATCACTCAGCAATGAAGTCTATGTCATCAGGCCCGTAGCAGCATAATGAGTGGATTCAGGTATGATGATTCTAACTGAAATAAGTCACACAGAAAAAGAAACATCATAAGATATCACTAATACACGGAATGTAAACTTGGCTACACAGGAACTAGATTACAAAACAGAACAGGGTCTCAAATTTAGAAAACCAACTTATGCTTGCTTAAGGAGAAAGGTGAGTTGGGGTGCTGCATAAAACCAGAGATTGAAATGAGCACAGATAAAGTTCCTTAAGCCAAATATGAAATAGTCAAGAGCTACTCCTTGCTCAACGAAATGGACTCAACACCCCATATTAAACGACTAAGAATGTACCTGACTAGTAAGTATCTTAAAACCTATGGATTGCTTGTCTCCAAAAGAGAATCAAGCATGTGTACAGGGGCATAAACGCAGCAGTGATAGGATTGGAGAGGTTCGGTGAGCAAATGAAGACCCTTTGAAGTCATATTGCATGGTACCCATTCCACGGGTCTCAACTCTCCAGGTTTAAGGGATTCTTCCTTCAGCTAAATCATGCATGTGGAACCCAGAGTATGATCAACCATGTGATCGGGAGACGTGTTCCAGTATGTCTCATTTCTTGTCCCCTGGTACTCGGGTGCAACATTCCAGACGCTTTACTAACACTCTCCCGACTTGGAGAGTCAGTGCCTTTAACCTCCTGTTTGGCCCATTTTGCAATTTCTGCGGAAGATGAACAGGAATAGGGAGAACCAATGAGAGACTAGCTGGAAGTGTCTGGACGGGCAAATTTAACTCTCATTTCCCACCAGGAAGAGGAATTAACCAAAGGATCAGCGTGCTGTGCCGGAACCAGATTAGGGCCTGAAGCAATCCTGCGGTGTTGCGGCCAGCTCACAAGACAGCGAGTTGAAGAAAGGAGCTCAGGGACACTGTAATTCACAAACTTGCAGAGTTATAAATGACAGCTATCGTCCAAAAATATACTGAAGTAAGGCTGCCAAGAGGACTTGAAAGCGGTTCAGAATTGTAGGAAAACGATTTCAGGAGGTAGACTGGAATTGTATTTAAAGCATAGGAAAAGAGGCAGAATGCCGACACTGATGCACTTGGCCAAATAGGACGTATGCGTTTTTTCCTGAATATATTCAGGAAAAAATGCATACGCCCTTTTTGGCCAACCAAGCAAGCTTGCAAAGGAAATCTGCACTACAATGAAGTCTCACTTCCCCCCGGTCAAAAGGGCCATCTGAGAAAAGTGTAAAATCCAGAAAGACAGGACAGGCCATGGAGAACTGGGAGCCTTGTTATGCTGATGGGCGGGATGTAAATTGCCAACAGCCACTCCGGAAAAGTGTATGGTGTTTCCTGAAACATCTAAAAAACAAAGCAAGAGAGCCTAGGGCACTTCCACTTATGGTCCTATAGCTTAGGGAAATTAAAATCAAAAAGACACAGCCACCCGAAAAATTGGGACGGCTCTGTTTACTGGAACCTCTTCTGCAGCACAAGTTAAATATGCCAGAGAGCAAATAATGGATAAAGAAGTTGCAGTACTTACGTACAACAGAATACCTCTCAGCAATGAAAACTATGTCACCAGGCCCGTACCAGCCTAATGAGTAGATTGAGGCATGGTGATTCTAAGTGAAAAAAGTCACACAGAAAAAGAAACATCATAAGGTACCACTAATACATGGAATGAGAACTTGGCTACACATGAACTGAATTACAAAACAGAACAGGCTCTCATGTTTAGAAAACCAACTTATGCTTGCTTAAGGGGGAAGGTGAGTTGGGGTGCTGCATAAAACCAGAGTTTGAAATTAGCACAGATACCGTTCCATAAGCTAAATATGTAATAGACAAGACCTACCCCTTGCTCAAGGAAATGGACTCAACAATGAGGTATCACCTCACACCTGGTAGAATGGGCATCATCAGAAAATCTACAAACAAAAAATGCTGGAAAGGGTGTGGAGAAAAGGAACCCTCTTCCACTATTGTTGGGAATATAAATTGATACAGTCACTATGGAGAACAATATGGAGTTTCTTAAGAAACTAACAGTAGAATTACCATATGATACAGCAATCCCAGTTCTGGACATATACCCAGACAAAACCATAAATCAAAAAGAGACATTCACCGCAATGTTCATTGCCTCACTCTTTACAATATCGAGGTAATGGAAGCAACCTAAATGCCCACAGACAGACGAATGCATAAAGCAGTGGTACATATATAAAATGGAATATTACTAAGCCATGAAAAGGAATGAAATTGGGTCATTTGTAGAGACGTCAATGGATCTAGAGACTGTCATACAGAGTGAAGTAAGTCAGAAAGAGAAAAACAAATCTTGTATATTCATGCATATATGTGGAACCTAGAAAAACTGTACAGATTAACCATTTTGCAAGGCATAAATAGAGCAACACATGTAGACAACAAACGTATGGACAACAAGGGGGAAAGCTGTTGGGGGGGTTGGTGGTGGGAGGAGTTGTGAGACTGGGATTGGCATGTATACATTTATATGTATAAAATAGATAACCAATAAGAACCTGCTGTATAAAAATATAAAATAAAATTCAAAATTAAAAAGAAATAAAATTTAAAAAATAAAACAGAAAAAACAATTATTCCTTTCACATACATGTATTTATATGAATAAATTATTTCCATGCTTATATCTGTAAATACAAAAAAGAGGAATAAAATCTACCTTGAACCAAAAACGAAAAAGAGAAAAAAAACACAGAACCCACCAGTTCCACAGAGGAAAACCGTATCAGGGCACTTGCTCCAGTTGTAAACAATTCTGAAGTTGGTCAGTGGTGGGGAATCGTCTCCCATTCAGCCAGCAGCCCCCATGCAACAAGCGTCCTCATTGAAAAGCTGGGGCACCGTGCCGAGGCATCTGTGAGTAAACGTGAGCTGAGCCCCAGGCCAGTTGCTGCTGAACTATTCCCACCCGTCCCAGGTAAAACACCTGAATATATACAAGGACTTGAAAGCCTAGAGGAAGGGCCATAGAGCCACACGAGTGACAGCATACCGGCCGACTTGGTGCCTGCAGGCCAGCCAGGATGGTCCTGGCCCTGGGTGCTCTTCTGGAAGATTTCCATTTCCCTGCCTGAGATACCCGTCCTGTCCCTGCCCCCACTGCTTCTTTCCTTCCTCACCTCTGCCCAGGGAGAAATTCCAGCAGCAGGTATGGGTGACACATCCTCTTCTTTAGCAGGTGGCAGCCTGGCAACTGCTGCAGAAAGTCCAGCAGAGACCCACTCACACTGGGCCACCCACAAAGCCGTGGCCTCTCACTCCCTCCCACCAGCCCAGCCCCGAGACTGCTGACAGGGCAGAGAAAATGGCGTCAGGCACGGCTGCAGGGCCTCTTGCTGCCTGGAGTGGTATTTATATTGATCTCAACACAGGCACACCTGGGGAGGGCTGGCCGGCACGGTAAGGCTGCCCAGGTCAGCCAATCATCACCCCTCAGGGGCTCACAGTTGCAGAAAATGGAACTTGCTGAACCGGCCAGGTCCAAGGAACAGGTGTGGGCTCCTGAGAGTCAGGATAGACAAGGGGCTGCAGCTTTGGCTTGTTGTCTAATCATTTTATCTGGCCCATGAGTGGGAGACAACTTCAAGAAAACCCTCTCCTAATGAGAGGAACCCAGGAGTCAGGGAGAGGAGGGGTGGGTGGTGGTTGGAGACAGAGGCCTGGTGCCCCGGGTGCAGTGGAAGTCTCTGGAAGACCAGGTGGAGGGAGACCGCACAGAGTGATGCCCAGGGTCACAGACCTGTCGCAGCTGCTGTTTGTTAGTTCAAGTCCTGCTCTGAGGTGCTCTGTGTCAGCTCTGAGCGACAGGTGAGCTGGGGGTGCTCTGCAATGAGGGCTATGTGCACGGTTCCTGTGTGCCCAGCCCTGCCACGGTACCTGCAAGGGTAGCTCTGTATCCTGGGAGGGGCCTGACCACGATAGCCCCGTGGGCTGGGGTGGGGGTGGGGTACCTGCCCAGGTGAGCTCCATATTCTGGGATTGGTCTGACCACGAGAGCCCCATGGGCTGCTGGGGACCTGGTAAAGGATGTCAGGACAGTCAGTGAAGCCACCGAGGATATACCTCCAGCTGCTCCTAATTCCTACACCCTGCTGGTCATTCTACCAACCACCAGGACATGGTATTCTGTATTAGTCTTCAATGATGCCTTCTTTTGTATTCCATTAGTCCCAGAGTCACAAGAAATTTTGGTTTGTGAGTGGCAGGGCTCAACATACAACTAAAACAATACTTCCGGGCCGTCTTGCCCCAAGGGTGCAAAAATTCCCACACCATCTTTGGGGAAAGCTTAGCTAAAGACCTAAAAGTTCTACCTCTGGGAAAGGAAACCCTCCTTCAGTACGCAGACGACATTCTGATCGCCAGCCCTACTAAGGAGGCCTCTGAACTACCAAGCCAATAAAGGATAGAAGTTGTCCAAGAAAAAGCTCAAATATCACAGACTGCGGTGACCTGCCTGGGCTTCGTTCTCACAGAAGGTCGGAGAAGCCCATCCCAGGAAAGGGAAGAAACCATTTTCAGCCTTACCCCTTTCTAAAACTAGAAGACAGCTTAGGGGTTCCTGGGGAGGCCAGGGTTTGCTGCTTCTGGATCCCTAACTACAGTCTACTAGCTGGGCCTCTATATGAAACACTGAAAGGAAAAGATGATGATCCTTTTGAATAGAATCCAGAAGTGGCCTTTCAAGAATGGAAAGAGCAGTCAATTCAGACCCTTGCCCTGGAACTCCCTAATTTAGCTAAACCCTTTGACCTTTACATTCCCGGTGAAAGGTGAATCGCCATTGGAGAATTAGTGCAAAAACTGGGACCACTTGAAATGGAACAATGCAAGAATGCCATCCAGGTAGGATAAACTACGGGCACCAAGGGGCTTGGCCCACTGCCACATCTGGCCAAGATACTGGCGGTATCTAAAAACCTGGAAATCAGCAGCCCAAAAGGCCACCTCCCTCCTAAGGGAAAAGGACCCCACATGGTGATCCTAACCACCAACCATGCCCTGAAGTTGCAGGGTTCGCTCCGTGGGCACACCAACCTCGAGTGAGGAGGCCCTCCAACTCCAACATCCAGAGAGATAACCGGGGGCAACAGGGCACCATGACGACTCGTGTGAACATCACTTGACCTGGAGTTTCTCTCATAAAACAACAAGAGTGTGTCCCAAAAGAGTAGACTACTGCTTGCAGGACTTACTGCATGCAGAGGGGAGCTAATAATCTTGGCGGGGGAACCGTATATCACACTGTCACCATAGAAAAGCCTACAGACACCTTGATGATGGTGGCCAATAAGACCAGCTGGACTCCTGTTTACTTCAAAAGGCTGTTGACTCAGTGGCCATCATGGTCCTTGATCACCACTGACCCTGGACTGTCTGGGAGTTGAGCAGGCAGGGCTCTGACACCTGGTGCCGTTTGTACGTTAATTCAGGGGCCTAATTGAAGAAAGCGCAGACTACTGGTCAGAGCATCTAGGCTGGCAGAAACGGTCAGCCTAAGGTGGCTGAACAAATGTGGGGCGGAGTGAAACCGGCCCCCACAGCGTCTCTGCACATCTCTTTCCTGGACCCTTAAAGGTCATTAGAATCTATAACACTTCCAATGCTGGTGCTCAGGTGGACGAGCAGGGAGACAGGGGCCCTGGGGACAATCAACGTCACCTGGAGGCTGCTGGGGAGAAGCTCTGATCCTCGCCCCCGGGTATGAGGGCTCCCAACTCAGCACTCAGCAGTTACAGAAGAAGGGTCTGCACTCTCAGCACTCCAAGAATGAGGAACGGGACAAAAGGCAGAGGAGGGGTTTGTCCCCAGCAAAGCCCATTAAAAATCCCTGGGAGATAAAAATAGAATCTGGGCAATAAAGTCAAGTCTAACCTTTTTTATCCTTTGTGCTTTGTCTAATTTCATGTGCTCCTAGGGTCCCGCATGCAGAGGTTCCACACCCGGCACTTCAGACCAGATTTCCTAGTGCAGAATGGCTGGGATGACACCTCAGCTCCTGGGGCCCAGTGCAGACTCCGCGATATAGAGCCTGAGCTGCAGCCAACCCGGCCCTCGAGAGCTCCGCCCCCTCCCTCCCACTGACTCTGACAGGATCTCTACACAACAGCCCAGCCCACAGCCCACGGGGTAGTGCATGCTCTCACCTCTCCATTCTCTGATCAAAATATAAAGTTTCCTTTGCTTGTGAACCAAACTCAGTCTCGATCTGTTGGCCCCAATGACACTGGGCAGGGGGACACTTGTTGGGGTCCACTCTGGAGGATCAGTAACAGAAATTGAGACTATTGTAACCTCAATGAACAGATGTGTGAGCCAAACTGTAGTTAACATAGAACAGTGTATAAGGCTCGGGTAAAATAAGATGTTTCTAACACTTCCATTTGATATTTCCATCACTTTATTATAAGCAAGTTCAGTGAAAAGGTTTGTCTTATTTGTCAGGTCAATATTAGAGAAACGAAGTGATTTCTTTCCAAGGATGTACATCTAATAATCTTGGTTAAAGCTTCAATCTTGTTTTAAATGCTTTTCCATTGAAAATGATACCTCTCTTTCAGCTCCCCCATTTCTGAGAAGTATAAAATCTTATAATTTATTATTACCAAAGGGGAAAGGTGGGAGGAGGGATAAATTAACAGTTTGGGATTAACACATACACACTGCTATGTATAAAATAGATCATCAACAAGGAACTACTGTATAGCACAGGGAACTACACTCAACATTTTGCTATAACCTATAAGGGGAAATAATCTGAAAAAGAATAGATATTTTTATTGACATCATCTATCAATGACAGTAAAAGTGTAACCTAAGGGAAGCTGGTGGTGAGTGCTTCTGACCCTGAAGACTTCAATCATCTAAAGTTTGGACTCTGCCTACTTCCCAAGGCCCTTAATGAACATATGTGTAGCCGTAGCTTAAAAAATTTCCCAGTTTGGGTTTCGGGTAGACACTGATTTTGAAAAAGCCCTGATATTCTCCTTACATGTATGGGACTCTTCCTACTGCTAAAACATGTCTGTCACACCCAGAGGATGGTATACCATCTGATCGGGAAGAGTTTGGAAAAGGCATCTCATCTCCTCATCTCCTGGTGCTCGGGTTCACCCCTCCAGCGTCTTTACTAACAGTCTCCCCACTTGGAGATGTCAGCACTATCAACATCCTGTTGCGTACAGTTTGGAATTTGTCCAGAGGATGAAGCGGAAGGGTGAGGAACAATGAGAGACAAGTCCTAGGTGTTCAGACAGGCACATGTCACTCTAATTTCCAATCAGGAAGACGAATTGACCAAAGGCTAGGATTGCCCATGGAAACAGTATAGGGCTTGAGGAAATCCTGCTGCTTTGTGGCCAGTTCCCATAAACACAAGTTGAACAATGGAACTCAGGGGCAGTAAAATTCATGAAACTGCAGAGTTGAAAATATCCATCACTGAAAAATGTCTTGAGGAAAGTCAGAGAAAAGGACTTGTAAGCAAGGGAGAATGGCAGGAAAGGGATTTGAGGAGGTAGAAAGGACTCGCCATTAAGCACAAGAAAAGGAGCTGAAAATTGCCAACATTGCAGTTGGCCAAAAAGGGTGTATGCGTTTTTTTCTGTATATATTCAAGAAAAGGGCATACACTTTTTTAGCCAACCAAACAGGTGGGCACTGGAAGTCAATACTACAAAAGATATCACTTCGCATCAGTCAGAAGAGCCATCCTCATAAAGCATAAACAACAGAAATGCAGGACAGGGCAAGGAGAAGAGGGAGCCCTGTGAGACTTATAGTGGAAATGTATATTGCCAACGGCCATTCTGGAGAAGTGTATTGTGTTTACTAAAGCATCTAAAAAATGAGCTACAGAGCATAGGGCACTTGCACTCATGGGCGTATATCTTGGGAAAAACAAAAATTGAGAGGACACAGGCACCCCAAAGTTTACCCTCTCTCTGTTTAAAAGATCCTCGACTAGGATATAACTTAAATGTCTCTGGAGAGAAAAAATGGATAGAGATGTGGTACTTAGGTAGAGTGGAATATTATTCAGCCTAGAAATCAATGAAATATGGCCAGTTGTAACAACTCCGGAGGAGTTACGTATGATCTTTCTAAGTGACATAATTCAAAAAGAAAAAGACACATATCATAAGATATCACTTAAAGGTGGAATCCAAAATGGCTACACATGAAATAAATTACAAAACAAAAACATAGTCAAATATGTAGAAAACACGCATAAGGCTGCTAAACGGGAAAGGTGGGGAGGGGTGAGGCATCATCCAGGAGGTTGAAATTAGCAAAGATACCATTCCAAATACCAAACTGATAATCAACAAGGCCTACACGGTAGCTAAAAGAACTGCACTCAGCACACTCAAGTCACCGGAAAAGAATATATACGACTGGTAAGAATCTGAAAAAGAATTTACTGATGTCTCTCTGTACGTGAATCAAGTGGATGTACAGCAGCAAGAAACAGAGCTTTGAAAATCAGCTGTAACCAATATAGTAATAAATTGAAAAAAATAAACGACAGAGAGACAGAGAAAACCTCTTACAACTTTTCCATGATGCAACATGGATTGAACACATCTAGACCCACAGCAGGATGAGACATAAGGCTGGAAGCTGTTTGCACTAAGAGAAATGTGAGGTTGGGTGAGGAAATGCACACCCTTTAAAGTAATACTACCTGGTACCCATTCAATGGGTCCCAAATCTGCAGGTTAAAGGGATCTTCCTACAGCTAAAACATGCATGGAAAACCCAGAGGACTGTACACCATGTGATCGGGAGATGTGTCTAAAATGCAGCTCATTTATCCTCTCCTGGTGCTCCTGTTCACCATTCCAGCCACGTTACTTAGAATCTGCCCACTTGGAGAATCAGCACATTTCAACTTCTGTTTCACACATTTTGCAAATTGTGAGGAGGATGAACGGGAAGAGGGGGAACCAATGAGAGAATAGTTGTAGGGGTTTGGATGGGCACATATCACTCTAATTTCCCATTAAGAATAAGAATTGAAAAAAGGCTCAGCCCGCCTCGCCGGAGCCAAAATAGGGCCTGAAGCAATCCTGTGGGTTTGAGGCCAGCTCACAAAAGAGCAACTTAAAAAATGGGGCTCAGGGTCACTGCAATTCACAAACCTGCAGAGTTATAAATGAAAACTAACGTCCAAAAATATGTTGAGGTAAGGCAAAGAAGAGGATCTGAATGCAAGACAGAATTGCAAGAAACAGATTTCAAGAGATAGATTGGACTCGTCTTTAAAGCACATGAAAAGCGGCAGAATTTCGACAATGATGCAGTTGGCCCAAAAGGGCGTATGCGTTTTTTCCTGATTATATCCAGGAAAAAACGCATACGCACTTTATGGGCAACGAAGCAAGCAAGCAATGCAAATGTGCACAACAAAGAAGTCTCATTTCCCACCGGTCAAAAGGGCCATCCTAAAAAATTGTAAAAGCCAGAAATGCAGGACAGGCCATGGAGAACAGGGAGCCTTTATACGCTGATGGGCAGTGTGTGAACTGCCGAGAGCCACTCTGGAGAAGTGTATGGTGGTTCCCAAATCATCTAAAAAACAGCTACAGAGCATAGGACACTTCCAATCATGGGAGTATATCTAGGGAAGTCTAAAAATCAACAAGACACAAGCACACCACAGTTTAGGGCTACTCTGTTTACAAGAACCTCAACTTCAGTACACCTTAAATATCCCAGGAAAGAGAACAATGGATAAAGAAGATGTGGTACTTATGTACAATGGAATATCTCTTCACCATGAAATCAATGTAATAAGGCTAGTAGAAGGATAAAGAGTGGATTTAGGTCCGATAATACTACTTGAAATAAGTCAAACAGAAAAAGAAACATATCATAAGATATCACTTATAGAGGGAGGGTAAATATGGCTGCACAAGAAATGAATTACAGAACAGAACAGTGTCTCACATTTAGAAAACACACTTATGTCAGCTTAAGGGGAAAGGAGAGGTGGGGTGATGCATAAAACCAGAGTTTGAAATTAGCACAGATACCGTTCAATAAACCAAATAGATATTAGACAAGATCTACACCTTGCTCAATGAACTGGCCTCAACACACCCTATACACCGCAGAGAAATATATCTGAGTAATAAGAATCTTAAAACCCATGTATTGATATATCTCCATAAGGGAATCAAGTGTGTGCAGAGCGGCACAAACACAGCAGTGAAAATGAGCTAAACCCCATTATAGAAATAAATTTTAAAAACAAAACGCAGAAACAATGAAAGAGAGAAAAATTCTTACAAAATTTGCTCAGGGGCTGTGATGCAACCTGGATTGACCACATATAAACCCACAGCTGGATAAGACATAAGGCTGCACACTTGGGGCTGAGAGGATTGGTGAGCTTTGGTGAGCAACTGCCAAAAGTTTAATGCAATACTTCATGCTACTCATTCCAAGGGTCCCAAAACTCCAGGTTGAAGGGAATCTTCCTACAGCTAAACCATGCTTGGGAAACCCAGCGACTGGTATACCATATGATCGGGAAAGGTTTCTAAAACACACCTCATTTTTCCTCTCCTGGGGCTCCAGATCGACATTCCAGCCGCTTTACTAACAATATCCCCACATGGAGAGTCAATGCCTTTAAGTTCTGGTATCGCACAGTCTGCAGTTAGTGCGGAGGATGAATGGGAATAGGGGGAACCAGTGAGAAACTAGCTGTAGCAGTTTCAATGGGCACATGTCACTCTAATTTCACATCAGTAAGAAGAATAAACCAAAGGCACAGCAAGGTGCCCCAGAAGAAGAATAGGGCGTGAAGGAATCCTGTGGTTATGAGGCAAGATCACAAAAATAAGAGCTGAAAAATGGAGCTAAGGGCCACTGCAATTCAAAAACCTGCAGAGTTATAAAGGCCAACTATTTTCAAAAAATATATTGAGATAAGGCTACGAAGAGGCATTGAAAGCAAGGCACAATTGCAGGAAACCGATTTCAGGAGGTAGACTGGAATTGCATTTAAAGCATAGGAAAAGAGGCAGAACGTCCACAATGATGCACTTGGCCAAAAAGGGCGTATGCGTTTTTTCCTGAATATATTCAGGAAAAAACACATACGCACTTTTTGGCCAACCAAGCAAGCTTGCAAAGGAAATCTGCACTACAATGAAGTCTCACTTCCCCCCGGTCAAAAGGGCCATCTGAAAAAAGTGTAAAATCCAGAAAGGCAGGACAGGCCATGGAGAACTGGGAGCCTTGTTATGCTGATGGGCCGGATGTAAATTGCCAACAGCCACTCAGGAGAAGTGTATGGTGTTTCCTGAAAAATCTAAAAAACAAAGCAACAGAGCCTACGGCACTTCCACTTATGGTCCTATAGCTTAGGGAAATTAAAATCAAAAAGACACAGCCACCCCAAAGTTTGGGACGGCTCTGTTTACAAGAACCTCCTTTACGGTACAAGTTCAATATTACAGAAAGCGAAAAATGGATAAAGAAGTTGTGGTATTTATGTACAATGCAATATCACTCAGCAATGACATCTATGTCATCAGGCCCGTAGCAGCATAATGAGTGGATTCAGGTATGATGATTCTAACTGAAATAAGTCACACAGAAAAAGAAACATCATAAGATATCACTAATACACGGAATGTAAACTTGGCTACACAGGAACTGGATTACAAAACAGAACAGGGTCTCAAATTTAGAAAACCAACTTATGCTTGCTTAAGGGGAAAGGTGAGTTGGGGTGCTGCATAAAACCAGAGATTTAAATGATCACAGATAAAGTTCCTTAAGCAAAATATGTAATAGACAAGAGCTACTCCTTGTTCAACGAAATGGACTCAACACCCCATATTAAACGCCTAAGAATGTACCTGACTTGTAAGTATCTTAAAACCTATGGATTGCTATGTCTCCGAAAGAGAATCAAGCATGTGTACAGGGGCATAAACGCAGCAGTGATAGGATTGGAGAGGTTCGGTGAGCAAATGAAGACCCTTTGAAGTCATATTGCATGGTACCATTTCCACGGGTCTCAACTCTCCAGGTTTAAGGGATTCTTCCTTCGGCTAAAACATTCATGTGGAACCCAGAGTATGATCAACCGTGTGATCGGGAGACGTGTGCCATTATATCTCAGTTCTCGTCCCCTGGTACTCGGGTGCAACATTCCAGACCCTTTACTAACACTCTCCCGACTTGGAGAGTCAGTGCCTTTAACCTCCTGTTTGGCCCAGTTTGCAATTTCTGCGGAACATGAACAGGAATAGGGAGAAACAATGAGAGACTAGCTGGATGTGTCTGGACGGGCAAATTTAACTCTCATTTCCCACCAGGAAGAGGAATTAACCAAAGGCTCAGCGTGCCATGCCGGAACCAGATTAGGGCCTGAAGCAATCCTGCGGTGTTGCGGCCAGCTCACAAGAAAGTGAGTTAAAGAAAGGAGCCCAGGGGCACTGTAATTCACAAACCTGCAGAGTTATAAATGACAGGTCTCGTCCAAAAATATACTGAAGTAAGGCTGCCAAGAGGACTTGAAAGCGGGGCAGAATTGCAGGAAACCGATTTCAGGAGGTAGACTGGAATTGCATTTAAAGCATAGGAAAAGAGTCAGAACGTCGACAATGATGCACTTGGCCAAAAAGGGCGTATGGGTTTTTTCCTGAATATATTCAGGAAAAAACGCATACGCCCTTTTTGGCCAACCAAGCAAGCTTGCAAAGGAAATCTGCACTACAATGAAGTCTCACTTCCCCCTGGTCAAAAGGGCCATCTGAAAAAAGTGTAAAATCCAGAAAGGCAGGACAGGCCATGGAGAACTGGGAGCCTTGTTATGCTGATGGGCGGGATGTAAGTTGCCAACAGCCACTCTGGAGAAGTGTATGGTGTTTCCTGAAACATCTAAAAAACAAAGCAACAGAGCCTAGGGCACTTCCACTTATGGTCCTATAGCTTAGGGAAATTAAATTCAAAAAGACACAGCCACCCCAAAGTTTGGGACGGCTCTGTTTACAAGAACCTCGTTTACGGTACAAGTTCAATATCGCAGAAAGTGAAAAATTGATAAAGAAGTTGTGGTACTTATGTACAATGCAATATCACTCAGCAATGAAATCTATGTCATCAGGCCCATAGCAGCATAATGAGTGGATTCAGGTATGATGATTCTAACTGAAATAATTCACACAGAAAAAGAAACATCATAAGATATCACTAATACACAGAATGTAAACTTGGCTACACAGGAACTGGATTACAAAACAGAACAGGGTCTCCAATTTAGAAAACCAACTTATGCTTGCTTAAGGGGAAAGGTGAGTTGGGGTGCTGCATAAAACCAGAGATTGAAATGAGCACAGATAAAGTTCCTTAAGCAAAATATGAAATAGACAAGAGCTACTCCTTGCTCAACGAAATGGACTCAACACCCCATATTAAACGACTAAGAATGTACCTGAATAGTAAGTATCTTAAAACCTATGGATTGCTTGTCTCCAAAAGAGAATCAAGCGTGTGTACAGGGGCATAAATGCAGCAGTGATAGGATTGGAGAGGTTCGGTGAGCAAATGAAGACCCTTTGAAGTCATATTGCATGGTACCCATTCCACGGGTCTCAACTCTCCAGGTTTAAGGGATTCTTCCTTCAGCTAAATCATGCATGTGGAACCCAGAGTATGATCAACCATGTGATCGGGAGACGTGTTCCAGTATGTCTCATTTCTTGTCCCCTGGTACTCGGGTGCAACATTCCAGACGCTTTACTAACACTCTCCCGACTTGGAGAGTCAGTGCCTTTAACCTCCTGTTTGGCCCAGTTTGCAATTTCTGCGGAAGATGAACAGGAATAGGGAGAACCAATGAGAGACTAGCTGGAAGTGTCTGGACGGGCAAATTTAACTCTCATTTCCCACCAGGAAGAGGAATTAACCAAAGGATCAGCGTGCTGTGCCGGAACCAGATTAGGGCCTGAAGCAATCCTGCGGTGTTGCGGCCAGCTCACAAGACAGCGAGTTGAAGAAAGGAGCTCAGGGGCACTGTAATTCACAAACCTGCAGAGTTATAAATGACAGCTATCGTCCAAAAATATACTGAAGTAAGGCTGCCAAGAGGACTTGAAAGCGGTTCAGAATTGCAGGAAAACGATTTCAGGAGGTAGACTGGAATTGTATTTAAAGCATAGGAAAAGGGGCAGAACGCCGACAATGATGCACTTGGCCAAATAGGACGTATGCGTTTTTTCCTGAATATATTCAGGAAAAAATGCATACGCCCTTTTTGGCCAACCAAGCAAGCTTGCAAAGGAAATCTGCACTACAATGAAGTCTCACTTCCCCCCGGTCAAAAGGGCCATCTGAAAAAAGTGTAAAATCCAGAAAGGCAGGACAGGCCATGGAGAACTGGGAGCCTTGTTATGCTGATGGGCGGGATGTAAATTGCCAACAGCCACTCCGGAAAAGTGTATGGTGTTTCCTGAAACATCTAAAAAACAAAGCAACAGAGCCTAGGGCACTTCCACTTATGGTCCTATAGCTTAGGGAAATTAAAATCAAAAAGACACAGCCACCCGAAAAATTGGGATGGCTCTGTTTACAGGAACCTCTTCTGCAGCACAAGTTAAATATGCTAGAGAGCAAATAATGGATAAAGAAGTTGCAGTACTTACGTACAACAGAATACCTCTCAGCAATGAAAACTATGTCACCAGGCCCGTACCAGCCTAATGAGTAGATTGAGGCATGGTGATTCTAAGTGAAAAAAGTCACACAGAAAAAGAAACATCATAAGGTACCACTAATACATGGAATGAGAACTTGGCTACACATGAACTGAATTACAAAACAGAACAGGCTCTCATGTTTAGAAAACCAACTTATGCTTGCTTAAGGGGGAAGGTGAGTTGGGGTGCTGCATAAAACCAGAGTTTGAAATTAGCACAGATACCGTTCCATAAGCTAAATATGTAATAGACAAGACCTACCCCTTGCTCAAGGAAATGGACTCAACAATGAGGTATCACCTCACACCTGGTAGAATGGGCATCATCAGAAAATCTACAAACAAAAAATGCTGGAAAGGGTGTGGAGAAAAGGAACCCTCTTCCACTATTGTTGGGAATATAAATTGATACAGTCACTATGGAGAACAATATGGAGTTTCTTAAGAAACTAACAGTAGAATTACCATATGATACAGCAATCCCAGTTCTGGACATATACCCAGACAAAACCATAAATCAAAAAGAGACATTCACCGCAATGTTCATTGCCTCACTCTTTACAATATCGAGGTAATGGAAGCAACCTAAATGCCCACAGACAGACGAATGCATACAGCAGTGGTACATATATAAAATGGAATATTACTAAGCCATGAAAAGGAATGAAATTGGGTCATTTGTAGAGACGTCAATGGATCTAGAGACTGTCATACAGAGTGAAGTAAGTCAGAAAGAGAAAAACAAATCTTGTATATTCATGCATATATGTGGAACCTAGAAAAACTGTACAGATTAACCATTTTGCAAGGCATAAATAGAGCAACACATGTAGACAACAAACGTATGGACAACAAGGGGGAAAGCTGTTGGGGGGGTTGGTGGTGGGAGGAGTTGTGAGACTGGGATTGGCATGTATACATTTATATGTATAAAATAGATAACCAATAAGAACCTGCTGTATAAAAATATAAAATAAAATTCAAAATTAAAAAGAAATAAAATTTAAAAAATAAAACAGAAAAAACAATTATTCCTTTCACATACATGTATTTATATGAATAAATTATTTCCATGCTTATATCTGTAAATACAAAAAAGAGGAATAAAATCTACCTTGAACCAAAAACGAAAAAGAGAAAAAAAACACAGAACCCACCAGTTCCACAGAGGAAAACCGTATCAGGGCACTTGCTCCAGTTGTAAACAATTCTGAAGTTGGTCAGTGGTGGGGAATCGTCTCCCATTCAGCCAGCAGCCCCCATGCAACAAGCGTCCTCATTGAAAAGCTGGGGCACCGTGCCGAGGCATCTGTGAGTAAACGTGAGCTGAGCCCCAGGCCAGTTGCTGCTGAACTATTCCCACCCGTCCCAGGTAAAACACCTGAATATATACAAGGACTTGAAAGCCTAGAGGAAGGGCCATAGAGCCACACGAGTGACAGCATACCGGCCGACTTGGTGCCTGCAGGCCAGCCAGGATGGTCCTGGCCCTGGGTGCTCTTCTGGAAGATTTCCATTTCCCTGTCTGAGATACCCGTCCTGTCCCTGCCCCCACTGCTTCTTTCCTTCCTCACCTCTGCCCAGGGAGAAATTCCAGCAGCAGGTATGGGTGACACATCCTCTTCTTTAGCAGGTGGCAGCCTGGCAACTGCTGCAGAAAGTCCAGCAGAGACCCACTCACACTGGGCCACCCACAAAGCCGTGGCCTCTCACTCCCTCCCACCAGCCCAGCCCCGAGACTGCTGACAGGGCAGAGAAAATGGCGTCAGGCACGGCTGCAGGGCCTCTTGCTGCCTGGAGTGGTATTTATATTGATCTCAACACAGGCACACCTGGGGAGGGCTGGCCGGCACGGTAAGGCTGCCCAGGTCAGCCAATCATCACCCCTCAGGGGCTCACAGTTGCAGAAAATGGAACTTGCTGAACCGGCCAGGTCCAAGGAACAGGTGTGGGCTCCTGAGAGTCAGGATAGACAAGGGGCTGCAGCTTTGGCTTGTTTTCTAATCATTTTATCTGGCCCATGAGTGGGAGACAACTTCAAGAAAACCCTCTCCTAATGAGAGGAACCCAGGAGTCAGGGAGAGGAGGGATGGGTGGTGGTTGGAGACAGAGGCCTGGTGCCCCGGGTGCAGTGGAAGTCTCTGGAAGACCAGGTGGAGGGAGACCGCACAGAGTGATGCCCAGGGTCACAGACCTGTCGCAGCTGCTGTTTGTTAGTTCAAGTCCTGCTCTGAGGTGCTCTGTGTCAGGTCTGAGCGACAGGTGAGCTGGGGGTGCTCTGCAATGAGGGCTATGTGCACGGTTCCTGTGTGCCCAGCCCTGCCACGGTACCTGCAAGGGTAGCTCTGTATCCTGGGAGGGGCCTGACCACGATAGCCCCGTGGGCTGGGGTGGGGGTGGGGTACCTGCCCAGGTGAGCTCCATATTCTGGGATTGGTCTGACCACGAGAGCCCCATGGGCTGCTGGGGACCTGGTAAAGGATGTCAGGACAGTCAGTGAAGCCACCGAGGATATACCTCCAGCTGCTCCTAATTCCTACACCCTGCTGGTCATTCTACCAACCACCAGGACATGGTATTCTGTATTAGTCTTCAATGATGCCTTCTTTTGTATTCCATTAGTCCCAGAGTCACAAGAAATTTTGGTTTGTGAGTGGCAGGGCTCAACATACAACTAAAACAATACTTCCGGGCCGTCTTGCCCCAAGGGTGCAAAAATTCCCACACCATCTTTGGGGAAAGCTTAGCTAAAGACCTAAAAGTTCTACCTCTGGGAAAGGAAACCCTCCTTCAGTACGCAGACGACATTCTGATCGCCAGCCCTACTAAGGAGGCCTCTGAACTACCAAGCCAATAAAGGATAGAAGTTGTCCAAGAAAAAGCTCAAATATCACAGACTGCGGTGACCTGCCTGGGCTTCGTTCTCACAGAAGGTCGGAGAAGCCCATCCCAGGAAAGGGAAGAAACCATTTTCAGCCTTACCCCTTTCTAAAACTAGAAGACAGCTTAGGGGTTCCTGGGGAGGCCAGGGTTTGCTGCTTCTGGATCCCTAACTACAGTCTACTAGCTGGGCCTCTATATGAAACACTGAAAGGAAAAGATGATGATCCTTTTGAATAGAATCCAGAAGTGGCCTTTCAAGAATGGAAAGAGCAGTCAATTCAGACCCTTGCCCTGGAACTCCCTAATTTAGCTAAACCCTTTGACCTTTACATTCCCGGTGAAAGGTGAATCGCCATTGGAGAATTAGTGCAAAAACTGGGACCACTTGAAATGGAACAATGCAAGAATGCCATCCAGGTAGGATAAACTACGGGCACCAAGGGGCTTGGCCCACTGCCACATCTGGCCAAGATACTGGCGGTATCTAAAAACCTGGAAATCAGCAGCCCAAAAGGCCACCTCCCTCCTAAGGGAAAAGGACCCCACATGGTGATCCTAACCACCAACCATGCCCTGAAGTTGCAGGGTTCGCTCCGTGGGCACACCAACCTCGAGTGAGGAGGCCCTCCAACTCCAACATCCAGAGAGATAACCGGGGGCAACAGGGCACCATGACGACTCGTGTGAACATCACTTGACCTGGAGTTTCTCTCATAAAACAACAAGAGTGTGTCCCAAAAGAGTAGACTACTGCTTGCAGGACTTACTGCATGCAGAGGGGAGCTAATAATCTTGGCGGGGGAACCGTATATCACACTGTCACCATAGAAAAGCCTACAGACACCTTGATGATGGTGGCCAATAAGACCAGCTGGACTCCTGTTTACTTCAAAAGGCTGTTGACTCAGTGGCCATCATGGTCCTTGATCACCACTGACCCTGGACTGTCTGGGAGTTGAGCAGGCAGGGCTCTGACACCTGGTGCCGTTTGTACGTTAATTCAGGGGCCTAATTGAAGAAAGCGCAGACTACTGGTCAGAGCATCTAGGCTGGCAGAAACGGTCAGCCTAAGGTGGCTGAACAAATGTGGGGCGGAGTGAAACCGGCCCCCACAGCGTCTCTGCACATCTCTTTCCTGGACCCTTAAAGGTCATTAGAATCTATAACACTTCCAATGCTGGTGCTCAGGTGGACGAGCAGGGAGACAGGGGCCCTGGGGACAATCAACGTCACCTGGAGGCTGCTGGGGAGAAGCTCTGATCCTCGCCCCCGGGTATGAGGGCTCCCAACTCAGCACTCAGCAGTTACAGAAGAAGGGTCTGCACTCTCAGCACTCCAAGAATGAGGAACGGGACAAAAGGCAGAGGAGGGGTTTGTCCCCAGCAAAGCCCATTAAAAATCCCTGGGAGATAAAAATAGAATCTGGGCAATAAAGTCAAGTCTAACCTTTTTTATCCTTTGTGCTTTGTCTAATTTCATGTGCTCCTAGAGTCCCGCATGCAGAGGTTCCACACCCGGCACTTCAGACCAGATTTCCTAGTGCAGAATGGCTGGGACGACACCTCAGCTCCTGGGGCCCAGTGCAGACTCCGCGATATAGAGCCTGAGCTGCAGCCAACCCGGCCCTCGAGAGCTCCGCCCCCTCCCTCCCACTGACTCTGACAGGATCTCTACACAACAGCCCAGCCCAGCCCACAGCCCACGGGGTAGTGCATGCTCTCACCTCTCCATTCTCTGATCAAAATATAAAGTTTCCTTTGCTTGTGAACCAAACTCAGTCTCGATCTGTTGGCCCCAATGACACTGGGCAGGGGGACACTTGTTGGGGTCTACTCTGGAGGATCAGTAACAGAAATTGAGACTATTGTAACCTCAATGAACAGATGTGTGAGCCAAACTGTAGTTAACATAGAACAGTGTATAAGGCTCGGGTAAAATAAGATGTTTCTAACACTTCCATTTGATATTTCCATCACTTTATTATAAGCAAGTTCAGTGAAAAGGTTTGTCTTATTTGTCAGGTCAATATTAGAGAAACGAAGTGATTTCTTTCCAAGGATGTACATCTAATAATCTTGGTTAAAGCTTCAATCTTGTTTTAAATGCTTTTCCATTGAAAATGATACCTCTCTTTCAGCTCCCCCATTTCTGAGAAGTATAAAATCTTATAATTTATTATTACCAAAGGGGAAAGGTGGGAGGAGGGATAAATTAACAGTTTGGGATTAACACATACACACTGCTATGTATAAAATAGATCATCAACAAGGAACTACTGTATAGCACAGGGAACTACACTCAACATTTTGCTATAACCTATAAGGGGAAATAATCTGAAAAAGAATAGATATTTTTATTGACATCATCTATCAATGACAGTAAAAGTGTAACCTAAGGGAAGCTGGTGGTGAGTGCTTCTGACCCTGAAGACTTCAATCATCTAAAGTTTGGACTCTGCCTACTTCCCAAGGCCCTTAATGAACATATGTGTAGCCGTAGCTTAAAAAATTTCCCAGTTTGGGTTTCGGGTAGACACTGATTTTGAAAAAGCCCTGATATTCTCCTTACATGTATGGGACTCTTCCTACTGCTAAAACATGTCTGTCACACCCAGAGGATGGTATACCATCTGATCGGGAAGAGTTTGGAAAAGGCATCTCATCTCCTCATCTCCTGGTGCTCGGGTTCACCCCTCCAGCGTCTTTACTAACAGTCTCCCCACTTGGAGATGTCAGCACTATCAACATCCTGTTGCGTACAGTTTGGAATTTGTCCAGAGGATGAAGCGGAAGGGTGAGGAACAATGAGAGACAAGTCCTAGGTGTTCAGACAGGCACATGTCACTCTAATTTCCAATCAGGAAGACGAATTGACCAAAGGCTAGGATTGCCCATGGAAACAGTATAGGGCTTGAGGAAATCCCGCTGCTTTGTGGCCAGTTCCCATAAACACAAGTTGAACAATGGAACTCAGGGGCAGTAAAATTCATGAAACTGCAGAGTTGAAAATATCCATCACTGAAAAATGTCTTGAGGAAAGTCAGAGAAAAGGACTTGTAAGCAAGGGAGAATGGCAGGAAAGGGATTTGAGGAGGTAGAAAGGACTCGCCATTAAGCACAAGAAAAGGAGCTGAACATTGCCAACATTGCAGTTGGCCAAAAAGGGTGTATGCATTTTTTTCTGTATATATTCAAGAAAAGGGCATACACTTTTTTAGCCAACCAAACAGGTGGGCACTGGAAGTCAATACTACAAAAGATATCACTTCGCATCAGTCAGAAGAGCCATCCTCATAAAGCATAAACAACAGAAATGCAGGACAGGGCAAGGAGAAGAGGGAGCCCTGTGAGACTTATAGTGGAAATGTATATTGCCAACGGCCATTCTGGAGAAGTGTATTGTGTTTACTAAAGCATCTAAAAAATGAGCTACAGAGCATAGGGCACTTGCACTCATGGGCGTATATCTTGGGAAAAACAAAAATTGAGAGGACACAGGCACCCCAAAGTTTACCCTCTCTCTGTTTAAAAGATCCTCGACTAGGATATAACTTAAATGTCTCTGGAGAGAAAAAATGGATAGAGATGTGGTACTTAGGTAGAGTGGAATATTATTCAGCCTAGAAATCAATGAAATATGGCCAGTTGTAACAACTCCGGAGGAGTTACGTATGATCTTTCTAAGTGACATAATTCAAAAAGAAAAAGACACATATCATAAGATATCACTTAAAGGTGGAATCCAAAATGGCTACACATGAAATAAATTACAAAACAAATATGTAGAAAACACGCATAAGGCTGCTAAACGGGAAAGGTGGGGAGGGGTGAGGCATCATCCAGGAGGTTGAAATTAGCAAAGATGCCATTCCAAATACCAAACTGATAATCAACAAGGCCTACACGGTAGCTAAAAGAACTGCACTCAGCACACTCAAGTCACCGGAAAAGAATATATACGACTGGTAAGAATCTGAAAAAGAATTTACTGATGTCTCTCTGTACGTGAATCAAGTGGATGTACAGCAGCAAGAAACAGAGCTTTGAAAATCAGCTGTAACCAATATAGTAATAAATTGAAAAAAATAAACGACAGAGAGACAGAGAAAACCTCTTACAACTTTTCCATGATGCAACATGGATTGAACACATCTAGACCCACAGCAGGATGAGACATAAGGCTGGAAGCTGTTTGCACTAAGAGAAATGTGAGGTTGGGTGAGGAAATGCACACCCTTTAAAGTAATACTACCTGGTACCCATTCAATGGGTCCCAAATCTGCAGGTTAAAGGGATCTTCCTACAGCTAAAACATGCATGGAAAACCCAGAGGACTGTACACCATGTGATCGGGAGATGTGTCTAAAATGCAGCTCATTTATCCTCTCCTGGTGCTCCTGTTCACCATTCCAGCCACGTTACTTAGAATCTGCCCACTTGGAGAATCAGCACATTTCAACTTCTGTTTCACACATTTTGCAAATTGTGAGGAGGATGAACGGGAAGAGGGGGAACCAATGAGAGAATAGTTGTAGGGGTTTGGACGGGCACATATCACTCTAATTTCCCATTAAGAATAAGAATTGAAAAAAGGCTCAGCCCGCCTCGCCGGAGCCAAAATAGGGCCTGAAGCAATCCTGTGGGTTTGAGGCCAGCTCACAAAAGAGCAACTTAAAAAATGGGGCTCAGGGTCACTGCAATTCACAAACCTGCAGAGTTATAAATGAAAACTAACGTCCAAAACTATGTTGAGGTAAGGCAAAGAAGAGGATCTGAATGCAAGACAGAATTGCAAGAAACAGATTTCAAGAGATAGATTGGACTCATCTTTAAAGCACATGAAAAGCGGCAGAATTTCGACAATGATGCAGTTGGCCCAAAAGGGCGTATGCGTTTTTTCCTGATTATATCCAGGAAAAAACGCATACGCACTTTATGGGCAACGAAGCAAGCAAGCAATGCAAATGTGCACAACAAAGAAGTCTCATTTCCCACCGGTCAAAAGGGCCATCCTAAAAAATTGTAAAAGCCAGAAATGCAGGACAGGCCATGGAGAACAGGGAGCCTTTATACGCTGATGGGCAGTGTGTGAACTGCCGAGAGCCACTCTGGAGAAGTGTATGGTGGTTCCCAAATCATCTAAAAAACAGCTACAGAGCATAGGACACTTCCAATCATGGGAGTATATCTAGGGAAGTCTAAAAATCTACAAGACACAAGCACACCACAGTTTAGGGCTACTCTGTTTACAAGAACCTCAACTTCAGTACACCTTAAATATCCCAGGAAAGAGAACAATGGATAAAGAAGATGTGGTACTTATGTACAATGGAATATCTCTTCACCATGAAATCAATGTAATAAGGCTAGTAGAAGGATAAAGAGTGGATTTAGGTCCGATAATACTACTTGAAATAAGTCAAACAGAAAAAGAAACATATCATAAGATATCACTTATAGAGGGAGGGTAAATATGGCTGCACAAGAAATGAATTACAGAACAGAACAGTGTCTCACATTTAGAAAACACACTTATGTCAGCTTAAGGGGAAAGGAGAGGTGGGGTGATGCATAAAACCAGAGTTTGAAATTAGCACAGATACCGTTCAATAAACCAAAAAGATATTAGACAAGATCTACACCTTGCTCAATGAACTGGCCTCAACACACCCTATACACCGCAGAGAAATATATCTGAGTAATAAGAATCTTAAAACCCATGTATTGATATATCTCCATAAGGGAATCAAGTGTGTGCAGAGCGGCACAAACACAGCAGTGAAAATGAGCTAAACCCCATTATAGAAATAAATTTTAAAAACAAAACGCAGAAACAATGAAAGAGAGAAAAATTCTTACAAAATTTGCTCAGGGGCTGTGATGCAACCTGGATTGACCACATATAAACCCACAGCTGGATAAGACATAAGGCTGCACACTTGGGGCTGAGAGGATTGGTGAGCTTTGGTGAGCAACTGCCAAAAGTTTAATGCAATACTTCATGCTACTCATTCCAAGGGTCCCAAAACTCCAGGTTGAAGGGAATCTTCCTACAGCTAAACCATGCTTGGGAAACCCAGCGACTGGTATACCATATGATCGGGAAAGGTTTCTAAAACACACCTCATTTTTCCTCTCCTGGGGCTCCAGATCGACATTCCAGCCGCTTTACTAAAAATATCCCCACATGGAGAGTCAATGCCTTTAAGTTCTGGTATCGCACAGTCTGCAGTTAGTGCGGAGGATGAATGGGAATAGGGGGAACCAGTGAGAAACTAGCTGTAGCAGTTTCAATGGGCACATGTCACTCTAATTTCACATCAGTAAGAAGAATAAACCAAAGGCACAGCAAGGTGTCCCAGAAGAAGAATAGAGCGTGAAGGAATCCTGTGGTTATGAGGCAAGATCACAAAAATTAGAGCTGAAAAATGGAGCTAAGGGCCACTGCAATTCAAAAACCTGCAGAGTTATAAAGGCCAACTATTTTCAAAAAATATATTGAGATAAGGCTACGAAGAGGCATTGAAAGCAAGGCACAATTGCAGGAAACCGATTTCAGGAGGTAGACTGGAATTGCATTTAAAGCATAGGAAAAGAGGCAGAACGTCAACAATGATGCACTTGGCCAAAAAGGGCGTATGCGTTTTTTCCTGAATATATTCAGGAAAAAACACATACGCCCTTTTTGGCCAACCAAGCAAGCTTGCAAAGGAAATCTGCACTACAATGAAGTCTCACTTCCCCCCGGTCAAAAGGGCCATCTGAAAAAAGTGTAAAATCCAGAAAGGCAGGACAGGCCATGGAGAACTGGGAGCCTTGTTATGCTGATGGGCCGGATGTAAATTGCCAACAGCCACTCAGGAGAAGTGTATGGTGTTTCCTGAAAAATCTAAAAAACAAAGCAACAGAGCCTACGGCACTTCCACTTATGGTCCTATAGCTTAGGGAAATTAAAATCAAAAAGACACAGCCACCCCAAAGTTTGGGACGGCTCTGTTTACAAGAACCTCCTTTACGGTACAAGTTCAATATTACAGAAAGCGAAAAATGGATAAAGAAGTTGTGGTATTTATGTACAATGCAATATCACTCAGCAATGACATCTATGTCATCAGGCCCGTAGCAGCATAATGAGTGGATTCAGGTATGATGATTCTAACTGAAATAAGTCACACAGAAAAAGAAACATCATAAGATATCACTAATACACGGAATGTAAACTTCGCTACACAGGAACTGGATTACAAAACAGAACAGGGTCTCAAATTTAGAAAACCAACTTATGCTTGCTTAAGGGGAAAGGTGAGTTGGGGTGCTGCATAAAACCAGAGATTTAAATGATCACAGATAAAGTTCCTTAAGCAAAATATGTAATAGACAAGAGCTACTCCTTGTTCAACGAAATGGACTCAACACCCCATATTAAACGCCTAAGAATGTACCTGACTTGTAAGTATCTTAAAACCTATGGATTGCTATGTCTCTGAAAGAAAATCAAGCATGTGTACAGGGGCATAAACGCAGCAGTGATAGTATTGGAGAGGTTCGGTGAGCAAATGAAGACCCTTTGAAGTCATATTGCATGGTACCATTTCCACGGGTCTCAACTCTCCAGGTTTAAGGGATTCTTCCTTCAGCTAAAACATGCATGTGGAACCCAGAGTATGATCAACCGTGTGATGGGGAGACGTATTCCAATATGTCTCAGTTTTCATCCCCTGGTACTCGGGTGCAACATTCCAGACGGTTTACTAACACTCTCCCGACTTGGAGAGTCAGTGCCTTTAACCTCTTGTTTGGCCCAGTTTGCAATTTCTCCAGAAGATGAACTGGAATAGGGAGAACCAATGAGAGACTAGCTGGAGGTGTCTGGACGGGCAAATTTAACTCTCATTTCCCACCAGTAAGAGGAATTAACCAAAGGCTCAGCGTGCCGTGCCGGAACCAGATTAGGGCCTGAAGCAATCCTGCGGTGTTGTGGCCAGCTCACAAGAAAGCGAGTTGAAGAAAGGAGCTCAGGGGCACTGTAATTCACAAACCTGCAGAGTTATAAATGACAGCTATCGTCCAAAAATATACTGAAGTAAGGCTGCCAAGAGGACTTGAAAGCGGGGCAGAATTGCAGGAAACCGATTTCAGGAGGTAGACTGGAATTGCATTTAAAGCATAGGAAAAGAGGCAAAACGTCGACAATGATGCACTTGGCCAAAAAGGGCGTATGCGTTTTTTCCTGAATATATTCAGGAAAAAACGCATACGCACTTTTTGGCCAACCAAGCAAGCTTGCAAAGGCAATCTGCACTACAATGAAGTCTCACTTCACCCGGGTCAAAAGGGCCATCTGAAAAAAGTGTAAAATCCAGAAAGGAAGGACAGGCCATGGAGAACTGGGAGACTTGTTATGCTGATGGGCGGGATGTAAATTGCCAACAACCACTCAGGAGAAGTGTATGGTGTTTCCTGAAACATCTACAAAACAAAGCAACAGAGCCTAGGGCACTTCCAGTTACGGTCTTATAGCTTAGGGAAATTAAAATCAAAAAGACACAGCCACCCCAAAGTTTGGGATGGCTCTGTTTACAAGAACCTCGTTTACAGTACAAGTTCAATATCACAGAAAGGGAAAAATGGATAAAGAAGTTGTGGTATTTACGTACAATGCAATATTCCTCAGCAATGACATCTATGTCATCAGGCCCGTAGCAGCATAATGAGTGGATTCAGGTATGATGATTCTAACTGAAATAAGTCACACAGAAAAAGAAACATCATAAGATATCACTAATACACAGAATGTAAACTTGGCTACACAGGAACTGAATTCCAAAACAGAACAGGGTCTCAAATTTAGAAAACCAGCTTATGCTTGCTTAAGGGGAAAGGTGAGTTGGGGTGCTGCATAAAACCAGAGATTGAAATGAGCACAGATAAAGTTCCTTAAGCCAAATATGTAATAGACAAGAGCTACTCCTTGCTCAACGAAATGGACTCAACACCCCATATTAAACGCCTAAGAATGTACCTGACTAGTAAGTATCTTAAAACCTATGGGTTGCTATGTCTCCGAAAGAGAATCAAGCGTGTGTACAGGGTCATAAAGGCAGCAGTGATAGGATTGGAGAGGTTCGGTGGGCAAACGAAGACCCTTTGAAATCATATTGCATCGTACCCATTCCACGGTCTCAAATCTCCAGGTTTAAGGGATTCTTCCTTCAGCTAAAACATGCATGTGGAACCCAGAGTATGATCAACCGTGTGATCGGGAGACGTGTGCCATTATATCTCAGTTCTCATCCCCTGGTACTCGGGTGCAACATTCCAGACCCTTTACTAACACTCTCCCGACTTGGAGAGTCAGTGCCTTTAACCTCCTGTTTGGCCCAGTTTGCAATTTCTGCGGAACATGAACAGGAATAGGGAGAAACAATGAGAGACTAGCTGGATGTGTCTGGACGGGCAAATTTAACTCTCATTTCCCACCAGGAAGAGGAATTAACCAAAGGCTCAGCGTGCCGTGCTGGAACCAGATTAGGGCCTGAAGCAATCCTGCGGTGTTGCGGCCAGCTCACAAGAAAGTGAGTTAAAGAAAGGAGCCCAGGGGCACTGTAATTCACAAACCTGCAGAGTTATAAATGACAGCTATCGTCCAAAAATATACTGAAGTAAGGCTGCCAAGAGGACTTGAAAGCGGGGCAGAATTGCAGGAAACCGATTTCAGGAGGTAGACTGGAATTGCATTTAAAGCATAGGAAAAGAGGCAGAACGTCGACAATGATGCACTTGGCCAAAAAGGGCGTATGGGTTTTTTCCTGAATATATTCAGGAAAAAACGCATACGCCCTTTTTGGCCAACCAAGCAAGCTTGCAAAGGAAATCTGCACTACAATGAAGTCTCACTTCCCCCCCGTCAAAAGGGCCATCTGAAAAAAGTGTAAAATCCAGAAAGGCAGGACAGGCCATGGAGAACTGGGAGCCTTGTTATGCTGATGGGCGGGATGTAAATTGCCAACAGCCACTCAGGAGAAGTGTATGGTGTTTCCTGAAACATCTACAAAACAAAGCAACAGAGCCTAGGGCACTTCCACTTATGGTCCTATAGATTAGGGAAATTAAAATCAAAAAGACACAGCCACCCCAATATTTGGGACGGCTCTGTTTACAAAAACCTCGTTTACGGTACAAGTTCAATATCGCAGAAAGTGAAAAATGGATAAAGAATTTGTGGTACTTACGTAAAATGCAATATCACTCAGCCTTGACATCTATGTCATCAGGCCTGTAGCAGCATAATGAGTGGATTCAGGTATAATGATTCTAACTGAAATAAGTCACACAGAAAAAGAAACATCATAAGATATCACTAATACACGGAATGTAAACTTGGCTACACAGGAACTGAATTACAAAACAGAACAGGGTCTCAAATTTAGAAAACCAACTTATGCTTGCTTAAGGGCAAAGGTGAGTTGGGGTGCTACATAAAACCAGAGATTGAAATGAGCACAGATAAAGTTCCTTAAGCCAAATATGTAATAGACAAGAGCTACTCCTTGCTCAACTAGATGGACTCAACACCCCATATTAAATGCCTAAGAATGTACCTATTAAGTGTCTTAAAACCTATGGATTGCTATGTCTCCGAAAGAGAATCAAGCGTGTGTACAGGGGCATAAACGCAGCAGTGATAGGATTGGTGAGGTTCGGTGAGCAAATGAATACCCTTTGAAGTCATATCGCATGGTACCCATTCCACGGGTCTCAACTCTCCAGGTTTAAGGGATTCTTCCTTCAGCTAAAGCATGCATGTGGAACCCAGAGTATGATCAACCGTGTGATCGGGAGACGTGTTCCAATATGTCTCAGTTCTCGTCCCCTGGTACTCGGGTGCAACATTCCAGACGCTTTACTAACACTCTCCCGACTTGGAGAGTCAGTGTCTTTAACCTCCTGTTTGGCCCAGTTTGCAATTTCTGCGGAAGATGAACAAGAATAGGGAGGACCAATGAGAGACTAGCTGGAGGTGTCCGGACGGGCAAATTTAACTCTCATTACCCACCAGTAAGAGGAGTTAAACAAAGGCTCAGCATGCCGTGCCGGAACCAGATTAGGCCCTGAAGCACTCCTGCGGTGTTGTGGCCAGCTCACAAGAAAGCGAGTTGAAGAAAGGAGCTCAGGGGCACTGTAATTCACAAACCTGCAGAGTTATAAATGACAGCTATCGTCCAAAACTATACTGAAGTAAGGCTGCCAAGAGGACTTGAAAGCGGGGCAGAATTGCAGGAAACCGATTTCAGGAGGTAGACTGGAATTGCATTTAAAGCATAGGAAAAGAGGCAGAACGTCGACAATGATGCACTTGGCCAAAAAGGGCATATGCGTTTTTTCCTGAATATATTCAGGAAAAAACGCATACGCACTTTTTGGTCAACCAAGCAAGCTTGCAAAGGAAATCTGCACTACAATGAAGCCTCACTTCACCCGGGTCAAAAGGGCCATCTGAAAAAAGTGTAAAATCCAGAAAGACAGGACAGGCCATGGAGAACTGGGAGCCTTGTTATGCTGATGGGTGGGATGAAAATTGCCAACAGCCACTCAGGAGAAGTGTATGGTGTTTCCTGAAACATCTACAAAACAAAGCAACAGAGCCTAGGGCACTTCCAGTTATGGTCCTATAGCTTAGGGAAATTAAAATCAAAAAGACACAGCCACCCCAAAGTTTGGGATGGCTCTGTTTACAAGAACCTCGTTTACGGTACAAGTTCAATATCACAGAAAGCGAAAAATGGATAAAGAAGTTGTGGTATTTACGTACAATGCAATATCCCTCAGCAATGACATCTATGTCATCAGGCCCGTAGCAGCATAATGAGTGGATTCAGGTATGATGATTCTAACTGAAATAAGTCACACAGAAAAAGAAACATCATAAGATATCACTAATACACGGAATGTAAACTTGGCTACACAGGAACTGAATTCCAAAACAGAACAGGGTCTCAAATTTAGAAAACCAGCTTATGCTTGCTTAAGGTGAAAGGTGAGTAGGGGTGCTGCATAAAACCAGAGATTGAAATGAGCACAGATAAAGTTCCTTAAGCCAAATATGGAATAGAAAAGAGCTACTCCTTGCTCAACGAGATGGACTCAACACCCCATATTAAACGCCTAAGAATGTACCTGACTAGTAAGTATCTTAAAACCTATGGATTGCTATGTCTCCGAAAGAGAATCAAGCGTGTGTACAGGGGCATAAAGGCAGCAGTGATAGGATTGGAGAGGTTCGGTGGGCAAACGAAGACCCTTTGAAATCATATTGCATGGTACCCATTCCACGGGTCTCAACTCTCCAGGTTTAAGGGATTCTTCCTTCAGCTAAAACATGCATGTGGAACCCAGAGTATGATCAACCGTGTGATCGGGAGACGTGTGCCATTATATCCCAGTTCTCGTCCCCTTGTACTCGGGTGCAACATTCCAGATGCTTTACTAACACTCTCCCGACTTGGAGAGTCAGTGCCTTTAACCTCCTGTTTGGCCCAGTTTGCAAATTCCGCGGAAGATGAACAGGAATAGGGAGAACCAATGAGAGACTAGCTGGAGGTGTCTGGACGGGAAAATTTAACTCTCATTTCCCACCAGGAAGAGGAATTAACCAAAGGCTCAGCGTGCCATGCCGGAACCAGATTAGGGCCTGAAGCAATCCTGCGGTGTTGCGGCCAGCTCACAAGAAAGCGAGTTGAAGAAAGGAGCTCAGGGGCACTGTAATTCACAAACCTGCAGAGTTATAAATGACAGCTATCGTCCAAAAATATACTGAAGTAAGGCTGCCAAGAGGACTTGAAAGCGGGGCAGAATTGCAGGAAACCAATTTCAGGAGGTAGACTGGAATTGCATTTAAAGCATAGGAAAAGAGGCAGAACGTCGACAATGATGCACTTGGCCAAAAAGGACGTATGCGTTTTTTCCTGAATATATTCAGGAAAAGAAGCATACGCCCTTTTTCGCCAACCAAGCAAGCTTGCAAAGGAAATCTGCACTACAATGAAGTCTCACTTCCCCCGGGTCAAAAGGGACATCTGAAAAAAGTGTAAAATCCAGAAAGGCAGGACAGGCCATGGAGAACTGGGAGCCTTGTTATGCTGATGGGTGGGATGTAAATTGCCAACAGCCAGTCGGGAGAAGTGTATGGTGTTTCCTGAAACATCTAAAAAACAAAGCAACAGAGCCTAGGGCACTTCCACTTATGGTCCTATAGCTTAGGGAAATTAAAATCAAAAAGACACAGCAACCCCAAAGTTTGGGATGGCTCTGTTTACAAGAAACTCGTTTACGGTACAAGTTCAATATCGCATAAAGCGA
This sequence comes from Orcinus orca, assembly GCF_937001465.1. Lineage (NCBI taxonomy): Eukaryota > Metazoa > Chordata > Mammalia > Artiodactyla > Delphinidae > Orcinus > Orcinus orca. The sequence goes on along the minus strand of NW_026043916.1, from coordinate 34,028 downwards.
AAAATGGATAAAGAAGTTGTGGTACTTACGTACAATGCAATATCACTCAGCAATGAAATCTATGTCATCAGGCCCGTAGCAGCATAATGAGTGGATTCAGGTATGATGATTCTAACTGAAATAAGTCACACAGAAAAAGAAACATCATAAGATATCAATAATACACGGAATGTAAACTTGGCTACACAGGAACTGAATTTTAAAACAGAACATGTTCACAAATTTAGAAAATAAACTTATGCTTGCTTAAGGGGAAAGGTGAGTTGGGGTGCTGCATAAAACCAGAGATTGAAATGAGCACAGATAAAGTTCCTTAAGCCAAATATGTAATAGACAAGAGCTACTCCTTGCTCAACGAAATGGACTCAAAACCCCATATTAAACGCCTAAGAATGTACCTGACTAGTAATATCTTAAAATCTATGGATTGCTATGTCTCCGAAAGAGAATCAAGCATGTGTAGAGGGGCATAAACGCAGCCGTGATAGGATTGGAGAGGTTCGGTGAGCAAATGAAGACCCTTTGAAGTCATATTGCATGGTACCCATTCCACGGGTCTCAACTCTCAAGGTTTAAGGGATTCTTCCTTCAGCTAAAACATGCATGTGGAACCCAGAGTATGATCAACCGTGTGATCGGGAGACGTGTTCAAATATGTCTCAGTTCTCGTCGCCTGGTACTCGGGTGCAACATTCCAGACGCTTTACTAACACTCTCTCGACTTGGAGAGTCAGTGCCTTTAACCTGCTGTTTCACTCAGTTTGCAATTTCTGTGGAAGATGAACAGGAATAGGTAGAACCAATGAGAGACTAGCTGGAGGTTTCTGGACGGGCAAATTTAACTCTCATTTCCAACCAGGAAGACGAATTAACCAAAGGCTCAGCATGCCGTGCCGGAACCAGATTAGGGCCTGAAGCAATCCTTCGGTGTTGCGGCCAGCTCACAAGAAAGCGAGTTGAAGAAAGGAGCTCAGGGGCACTGTAATTCACAACCATGCACAGTTATAAATGACAGCTATCGTACAAAAATATACGAAGTAAGGCTGCCAAGAGTCCTTGAATGCAGGGCAGAAATGCAGGAAACCAATTTCAGGAGGTAGACTGGAATTGCATTTAAAGAGGCAGAACGTCGACAATGATGCACTTGGCCAAAAAGGGCATATGCGTTTTTTCCTGAATATATTCAGGAAAAAACGTATATGCACTTTTAGGCCATCAAGCAAGCTTGCAAAGGAAATCTGCACTACAATGAAGTCTCACTTCCCCCTGGTCAAAAGGGCGATCTGCAAAAAGTGTAAAATCCAGAAAGGCAGGACAGGCCATGGAGAACTGGGAGCCTTGTTATGCTGATGGGTGGGATGTAAATTGCCAACAGCCACTGGGGAGAAGTATATGGTGTTTCCTGAAACATCTATAAACAAAGCAACAGAGCCTAGGGCACTTCCACTTATGGTCCTATAGCTTAGGGAAATTAAAATCAAAAAGACACAGCCACCCCAAAGTTTGGGATGGCTCTGTTTACAAGAACCTCGTTTACGGTACAAGTTCAATATCGCAGAAAGTGAAAAATGGATAAAGAAGTTGTGGTACTTACGTACAATGTAATATCACTCAGCAATGAAATCTATGTCATCAGGCCAATAGCAGCATAATGAGTGGATTCAGCTATGATGATCCTAACTGAAACAAGTCACACAGAAAAGGAAACATCATAAGATATCACTAATACAGGGAATGTAAACTTGGCTACACAGGAACTGGATTACAAAGAAGAACAGTGTCTCAAATGTAGAAAACCAGCATATGCTTGCTTAAGGGGAAAGGTGAGTTGGGGTGCTGCATAAAACGGGAGATTGAAATGAGCACAGATAAAGTTCCTTAAGCCAAATATGGAATAGACAAGAGCTACTCCTTGCTCAACAAAATGGACTCAACACCCCATATTAAACGCCTAAGAATGTACCTGACTAGTAAGTATCTTAAAACCTATGGATTGCTATGTCTCCGAAAGAGAAAGCGTGTGTTCAGGGGCATAAACACAGCAGTGATAGGATTGGAGAGGTTCGGTGAGCAAATGAAGACCCTTTGAAGTCATATTGCATGGTACCCATTCCACGGGTCTCAACTCTCCAGGTTTAAGGGATTCTTCCTTCAGCTAAAACATGCATGTGGAACCCAGAGTATGATCAACCGTGTGATTGGGAGACGTGTTGAAATATGTCTCAGTTCTCGTCCCCTGGTACTCGGGTGCAACATTCCAGATGCTTTACTAACACTCTCCCGACTTGGAGAGTCAGTGCCTTTAACCTCCTGTTTGGCCCAGTTTGCAAATTCCGCGGAAGATGAACAGGAATAGGGAGAACCAATGAGAGACTAGCTGGAGGTGTCTGGACGGGAAAATTTAACTCTCATTTCCCACCAGGAAGAGGAATTAACCAAAGGCTCAGCGTGCCATGCCGGAACCAGATTAGGGCCTGAAGCAATCCTGCGGTGTTGCGGCCAGCTCACAAGAAAGCGAGTTGAAGAAAGGAGCTCAGGGGCACTGTAATTCACAAACCTGCAGAGTTATAAATGACAGCTATCGTCCAAAACTATACTGAAGTAAGGCTGCCAAGAGGACTTGAGAGCGGGGCAGAATTGCAGGAAACCGATTTCAGGAGGTAGACTGGAATTGCATTTAAAGCATAGGAAAAGAGGCAGAACGTCCACAATGATGCACTTGGCCAAAAAGGGTGTATGCGTTTTTTCCTGAATATATTAAGGAAAAAACGCATACGCCCTTTTTGGCCAACCAAGCAAGCTTGCAAAGGAAATCTGCACTACAATGAAGTCTCACTGCCCCCCGGTCAAAAGGGCCATCTGAAAAAAGTGTAAAATCCAGAAAGGCAGGACAGGCCATGGAGAACTGGGAGCCTTGTTATGCTGATGGGCGGGATGTAAATTGCCAACAGCCCCTCGGGAGAAGTGTATGGTGTTTCCTGAAACATCTAAAAAACAAAGCAACAGAGCCTAGGGCACTTCCACTTATGGTCCTAGACCTTAGGGAAATTAAAATCAAAAAGACACAGCCAACCCAAAGTTTGGGACGGCTCTGTTTACAAGAACCTCATTTAGGGTACAAGTTCAATATCGCAGAAAGCGAAAAATGGATAAAGAAGTTGTGGTACTTACGTACAATGCAATATCACTCAGCAATGAAATGTATGTCATGAGGCCCGTAGTAGCATAATGAGTGGATTCAGGTATGATGATTCTAACTGAAATAAGTCACACAGAAAAATAAACATCATAAGATATCACAAATACACGGAATGTAAACATGGCTACACAGGAACTGGATTACAAAACAGAACAGGGTCTCAAATTTAGAAAACCAACTTATGCTTGCTTAAGGGGAAAGGTGAGTTGGGGTGCTGCATAAAACCAGAGATTGAAATGAGCACAGATAAAGTTCCTTAAGCCAAATATGTAATAGACAAGAGCTACTCCTTGCTCAACGAAATGGACTCAACACCCCATATTAAACGCCTAAGAATGTACCTGACTAGTAAGTATCTTAAAACCTATGGATCACTATGTCTCCGAAAGAGAATCAAGCGTGTGTACAGGGGCATAAACACAGCAGTGATAGGATTGGAGAGGTTCGGTGAGCAAATGAAGACCCTTTGAAGTCATATTGCATGGTACCCCTTCCACGGGTCTCAACTCTCCAGGTTTAAGGGATTCTTCCTTCAGCAAAAGCATGCATGTGGAACCCAGAGTATGATCAACCGTGTGATTAGGAGACGTGTTCAAGTATGTCTCAGTTCTTGTCCCCTGGTATTCGGGTGCAACATTCCAGACACTTTACTAACACTCTCCCGACTTGGAGAGTCAGTGCCTTTAACCTCCTGTTTGGCCCAGTTTGCAATTTCTGCGGAAGATGAACAGGAATAGGGAGAACCAATGAGAGACTAGCTGGAGGTGTCTGGACGGGTAAATTTAACTCTCATTTCCCACCAGGAAGAGGAATTAACCAAAGGCTCAGCGTGCCGTGCTGGAACCAGATTAGGGCCTGAAGCAATCCTGCAGTGTTGCGGCCAGCTCACAAGAAAGCGAGTTGAAGAAAGGAGCTCAGGGGCACTGTAATTCACAAACCTGCAGAGTTATAAATGACAGCTATCGTCCAAAAATATACTGAAGTAAGGCTGCCAAGAGGACTTGAAAGCGGGGCAGAATTGCAGGAAACCGATTTCAGGAGGTAGACTGGAATTGCATTTAAAGCATAGGAAAAGAGGCAGAACGTCGACAATGATGCACTTGGCCAAAAAGGACGTATGCGTTTTTTCCTGAATATATTCAGGAAAAAACGCAAACGTCCTTTTTGGCCAACCAAGCAAGCTTGCAAACGAAATCTGCACTACAATGAAGTCTCACTTCCCCCTGGTCCAAAGGGCCATCTGAAAAAAGTGTAAAATCCAGAAAGGCAGGACAGGCCATGGAGAACTGGGAGCCTTGTTATGCTGATGGGCGGGATGTAAATTGCCAACAGCCACTCCGGAGAAGTGTATGGTGTTTCCTGAAACATCTAAAAAACAAAGCAACAGAGCCTAGGGCACTTCCACTTATGGTCCTGTAGCTTAGGGAAATTAAAATCAAAAAGACACAGCCACCCCAAAGTTTGGGATGGCTCTGTTTACAAGAAACTCGTTTACGGTACAAGTTCAATATCGCATAAAGCGAAAAATGGATAAAGAAGTTCTGGTACTTACGTACAATGCAATATCACTCAGCAATGACATCTATGTCATCAGGCCCATAGCAGCATAATGAGTGGATTCAGGTATGATGATTCTAACTGAAATAAGTCACACAGAAAAAGAAACATCATAAGATATCACTAATACACGGAATGTAAACTTGGCTACACAGGAACTGAATTTCAAAACAGAACATGGTCCCAAATTTAGAAAACCAACTTATGCTTGCTTAAGGGGAAAGGTGAGTTGGGGTGCTGCATAAAACCAGAGATTGAAATGAGCACAGATAAAGTTCATTAAGCCAAATATGTAATAGACAAGAGCTACTCCTTGCTCAACGAAATGGACTCAAAACCCCATATTAAACGCCTAATAATGTACCTGACTAGTAAGTATCTTAAAACCTATGGATTGCTATGTCTCTGAAAGTGAATCAATCGTGAGTACAGGGGCAAAAACGCAGCAGTGATAGGATTGGAGAGTTTTGGTGAGCAAATGAAGACCCTTTGAAGTCATATTGCATGGTACCCATTCCACGGGTCTCAAATCTCCAGGTTTAAGGGATTCTTCCTTCAGCTAAAACATGCATGTGGAACCCAGAGTATGATCAACCGTGTGATCGGGAGACGTGTTGAAATATGTCTCAGTTCTCATCCCCTGGTACTCGGGTACAACATTCCAGATGCTTTACTAACACTCTCCCGACTTGGAGAGTCAGTGCCTTTAACCTCCTGTTTGGCCCAGTTTGCAAATTCCGCGGAAGATGAACAGGAATAGGGAGAACCAATGAGAGACTAGCTGGAGGTGTCTGGACGGGAAAATTTAACTCTCATTTCCCACCAGGAAGAGCAATTAAGCAAAGGCTCAGCGTGCCATGCCGGAACCAGATTAGGGCCTGAAGCAATCCTGCGGTGTTGCGGCCAGCTCACAAGAAAGCGAGTTGAAGAAAGGAGCTCAGGGGCACTGTAATTCACAAACCTGCAGAGTTATAAATGACAGCTATCATCCAAAAATATACTGAAGTAAGGCTGCCAAGAGGACTTGAAAGCCGGGCAGAATTGCAGGAAACCGATTTCAGGAGGTAGACTGGAATTGCATTTAAAGCATAGGAAAAGAGGCAGAAGGTCGACAATGATGCACTTGGCCAAAAAGGGCGTATGCGTTTTTTCCTGAATATATTCAGGAAAAAACGCATACGCCCTTTTTGGTCAACCAAGCAAGCTTGCAAAGGAAATCTGCACTACAATGAAGTCTCACTTCCCCCCCGTCAAAAGGGCAATCTGAAAAAAGTGTAAAATCCAGAAAGGCAGGACAGGCCATGGAGAACTGGGAGCCTTGTTATGCTGATGGGCGGGATGTAAATTGCCAACAGCCACTCGGGAGAAGTGTATGGTGTTTCCTGAAACATCTAAAAAACAAAGCAACAGAGCCTAGGGCACTTCCACTTATGGTCCTATAGCTTAGGGAAATTAAAATCAAAAAGACACAGCCACCCCAAAGTTTGGGATGGCTCTGTTTACAAGAAACTCGTTTACGGTACAAGTTCAATATCGCATAAAGCGAAAAATGGATAAAGAAGTTGTGGTACTTACGTACAATGCAATATCACTCAGCAATGACATCTATGTCATCAGGTCCATAGCAGCATAATGAGTGGATTCAGGTATGATGATTCTAACTGAAATAAGTCACACAGAAAAAGAAACATCATAAGATATCACTAATACACGGAATGTAAACTTGGCTACACAGGAACTGAATTTCAAAACAGAACATGGTCCCAAGTTTAGAAAATCAACTTATGCTTGCTTAAGGGGAAAGGTGAGTTGGGGTGCTGCATAAAACCAGAGATTGAAATGAGCACAGATAAAGTTCCTTAAGCCAAATATGGAATAGACAAGAGCTACTCCTTGCTCAACGAAATGGACTCAAAACCCCATATTAAATGCCTAATAATGTACCTGACTAGTAAGTATCTTAAAACCTATGGATTGCTATGTCTCTGAAAGTGAATCAATCGTGAGTACAGGGGCGAAAACGCAGCAGTGATAGGATTGGAGAGTTTTGGTGAGCAAATGAAGACCCTTTGAAGTCATATTGCATGGTACCCATTCCACGGGTCTCAACTCTCCAGGTTTAAGGGATTCTTCCTTCAGCTAAAACATGCATGTGGAACCCAGAGTATGATCAACCGTGTTATCGGGAGACGTGTTGAAATATGTCTCAGTTCTCGTCCCCTGGTACTCGGGTGCAACATTCCAGATGCTTTACTAACACTCTCCCGACTTGGAGAGTCAGTGCCTTTAACCTCCTGTTTGGCCCAGTTTGCAAATTCCACGGAAGATGAACAGGAATAGGGAGAACCAATGAGAGACTAGCTGGAGGTGTCTGGACGGGAAAATTTAACTCTCATTTCCCACCAGGAAGAGCAATTAAGCAAAGGCTCAGCGTGCCATGCCGGAACCAGATTAGGGCCTGAAGCAATCCTGCGGTGTTGCGGCCAGCTCACAAGAAAGCGAGTTGAAGAAAGGAGCTCAGGGGCACTGTAATTCACAAACCTGCAGAGTTATAAATGACAGCTATCATCCAAAAATATACTGAAGTAAGGCTGCCAAGAGGACTTGAAAGCCGGGCAGAATTGCAGGAAACCGATTTCAGGAGGTAGACTGGAATTGCATTTAAAGCATAGGAAAAGAGGCAGAAGGTCGACAATGATGCACTTGGCCAAAAAGGGCGTATGCGTTTTTTCCTGAATATATTCAGGAAAAAACGCATACGCCCTTTTTGGCCAACCAAGCAAGCTTGCAAAGGAAATCTGCACTACAATGAAGTCTCACTTCCCCCCCGTCAAAAGGGCAATCTGAAAAAAGTGTAAAATCCAGAAAGGCAGGACAGGCCATGGAGAACTGGGAGCCTTGTTATGCTGATGGGCGGGATGTAAATTGCCAACAGCCACTCGGGAGAAGTGTATGGTGTTTCCTGAAACATCTAAAAAACAAAGCAACAGAGCCTAGGGCACTTCCACTTATGGTCCTATAGCTTAGGGAAATTAAAATCAAAAAGACACAGCCACCCCAAAGTTTGGGATGGCTCTGTTTACAAGAAACTCGTTTACGGTACAAGTTCAATATCGCATAAAGCGAAAAATGGATAAAGAAGTTGTGGTACTTACGTACAATGCAATATCACTCAGCAATGACATCTATGTCATCAGGTCCATAGCAGCATAATGAGTGGATTCAGGTATGATGATTCTAACTGAAATAAGTCACACAGAAAAAGAAACATCATAAGATATCACTAATACACGGAATGTAAACTTGGCTACACAGGAACTGAATTTCAAAACAGAACATGGTCCCAAGTTTAGAAAATCAACTTATGCTTGCTTAAGGGGAAAGGTGAGTTGGGGTGCTGCATAAAACCAGAGATTGAAATGAGCACAGATAAAGTTCCTTAAGCCAAATATGTAATAGACAAGAGCTACTCCTTGCTCAACGAAATGGACTCAAAACCCCATATTAAATGCCTAATAATGTACCTGACTAGTAAGTATCTTAAAACCTATGGATTGCTATGTCTCTGAAAGTGAATCAATCGTGAGTACAGGGGCAAAAACGCAGCAGTGATAGGATTGGAGAGTTTTGGTGAGCAAATGAAGACCCTTTGAAGTCATATTGCATGGTACCCATTCCACGGGTCTCAACTCTCCAGGTTTAAGGGATTCTTCCTTCAGCTAAAACATGCATGTGGAACCCAGAGTATGATCAACCGTGTTATCGGGAGACGTGTTGAAATATGTCTCAGTTCTCGTCCCCTGGTACTCGGGTGCAACATTCCAGATGGTTTACTAACACTCTCCCGACTTGGAGAGTCAGTGCCTTTAACCTCCTGTTTGGCCCAGTTTGCAAATTCCACGGAAGATGAACAGGAATAGGGAGAACCAATGAGAGACTAGCTGGAGGTGTCTGGACGGGAAAATTTAACTCTCATTTCCCACCAGGAAGAGGAATTAACCAAAGGCTCAGCGTGCCATGCCGGAACCAGATTAGGGCCTGAAGCAATCCTGCGGTGTTGCGGCCAGCTCACAAGAAAGCGAGTTGAAGAAAGGAGCTCAGGGGCACTGTAATTCACAAACCTGCAGAGTTATAAATGACAGCTATCATCCAAAAATATACTGAAGTAAGGCTGCCAAGAGGACTTGAAAGCCGGGCAGAATTGCAGGAAACCGATTTCAGGAGGTAGACTGGAATTGCATTTAAAGCATAGGAAAAGAGGCAGAAGGTCGACAATGATGCACTTGGCCAAAAAGGGCGTATGCGTTTTTTCCTGAATATATTCAGGAAAAAACGCATACGCACTTTTTGGCCAACCAAGCAAGCTTGCAAAGGAAATCTGCACTACAATGAAGTCTCACTTCCCCCCCGTCAAAAGGGCCATCTGAAAAAAGTGTAAAATCCAGAAAGGCAGGACAGGCCATGGAGAACTGGGAGCCTTGTTATGCTGATGGGCGGGATGTAACTTGCCAACAGCCACTCGGGAGAAGTGTATGGTGTTTCCTGAAACATCTAAAAAACAAAGCAACAGAGCCTAGGGCACTTCCACTTATGGTCCTATAGCTTAGGGAAATTAAAATCAAAAAGACACAGCCACCCCAAAGTTTGGGATGGCTCTGTTTACAAGAAACTCGTTTACGGTACAAGTTCAATATCGCATAAAGCGAAAAATGGTTAAAGAAGTTGTGGTACTTACGTACAATGCAATATCACTCAGCAATGACATCTATGTCATCAGGTCCATAGCAGCATAATGAGTGGATTCAGGTATGATGATTCTAACTGAAATAAGTCACACAGAAAAAGAAACATCATAAGATATCACTAATACACGGAATGTAAACTTGGCTACACAGGAACTGAATTTCAAAACAGAACATGGTCCCAAGTTTAGAAAATCAACTTATGCTTGCTTAAGGGGAAAGGTGAGTTGGGGTGCTGCATAAAACCAGAGATTGAAATGAGCACAGATAAAGTTCCTTAAGCCAAATATGTAATAGACAAGAGCTACTCCTTGCTCAACGAAATGGACTCAAAACCCCATATTAAATGCCTAATAATGTACCTGACTAGTAAGTATCTTAAAACCTATGGATTGCTATGTCTCTGAAAGTGAATCAATCGTGAGTACAGGGGCAAAAACGCAGCAGTGATAGGATTGGAGAGTTTTGGTGAGCAAATGAAGACCCTTTGAAGTCATATTGCATGGTACCCATTCCACGGGTCTCAACTCTCCAGGTTTAAGGGATTCTTCCTTCAGCTAAAACATGCATGTGGAACCCAGAGTATGATCAACCGTGTGATCGGGAGACGTGTTGAAATATGTCTCAGTTCTCGTCCCCTGGTACTCGGGTGCAACATTCCAGATGCTTTACTAACACTCTCCCGACTTGGAGAGTCAGTGCCTTTAACCTCCTGTTTGGCCCAGTTTGCAAATTCCACGGAAGATGAACAGGAATAGGGAGAACCAATGAGAGACTAGCTGGAGGTGTCTGGACGGGAAAATTTAACTCTCATTTCCCACCAGGAAGAGGAATTAACCAAAGGCTCAGCGTGCCATGCCGGAACCAGATTAGGGCCTGAAGCAATCCTGCGGTGTTGCGGCCAGCTCACAAGAAAGCGAGTTGAAGAAAGGAGCTCAGGGGCACTGTAATTCACAAACCTGCAGAGTTATAAATGACAGCTATCATCCAAAAATATACTGAAGTAAGGCTGCCAAGAGGACTTGAAAGCCGGGCAGAATTGCAGGAAACCGATTTCAGGAGGTAGACTGGAATTGCATTTAAAGCATAGGAAAAGAGGCAGAAGGTCGACAATGATGCACTTGGCCAAAAAGGGCGTATGCGTTTTTTCCTGAATATATTCAGGAAAAAACGCATACGCCCTTTTTGGCCAACCAAGCAAGCTTGCAAAGGAAATCTGCACTACAATGAAGTCTCACTTCCCCCCCGTCAAAAGGGCCATCTGAAAAAAGTGTAAAATCCAGAAAGGCAGGACAGGCCATGGAGAACTGGGAGCCTTGTTATGCTGATGGGCGGGATGTAACTTGCCAACAGCCACTCGGGAGAAGTGTATGGTGTTTCCTGAAACATCTAAAAAACAAAGCAACAGAGCCTAGGGCACTTCCACTTATGGTCCTATAGCTTAGGGAAATTAAAATCAAAAAGACACAGCCACCCCAAAGTTTGGGATGGCTCTGTTTACAAGAAACTCGTTTACGGTACAAGTTCAATATCGCATAAAGCGAAAAATGGATAAAGAAGTTGTGGTACTTACGTACAATGCAATATCACTCAGCAATGACATCTATGTCATCAAGCCCATAGCAGCATAATGAGTGGATTCAGGTATGATGATTCTAACTGAAATAAGTCACACAGAAAAAGAAACATCATAAGATATCACTAATACACGGAATGTAAACTTGGCTACACAGGAACTGAATTTCAAAACAGAACATGGTCCCAAATTTAGAAAACCAACTTATGCTTGCTTAAGGGGAAAGGTGAGTTGGGGTGCTGCATAAAACCAGAGATTGAAATGAGCACAGATAAAGTTCCTTAAGCCAAATATGTAATAGACAAGAGCTACTCCTTGCTCAACGAAATGGACTCAAAACCCCATATTAAACGCCTAATAATGTACCTGACTAGTAAGTATCTTAAAACCTATGGATTGCTATGTCTCTGAAAGTGAATCAATCGTGAGTACAGGGGCAAAAACGCAGCAGTGATAGGATTGGAGAGTTTTGGTGAGCAAATGAAGACCCTTTGAAGTCATATTGCATGGTACCCATTCCACGGGTCTCAACTCTCCAGGTTTAAGGGATTCTTCCTTCAGCTAAAACATGCATGTGGAACCCAGAGTATGATCAACCGTGTGATCGGGAGACGTGTTGAAATATGTCTCAGTTCTCGTCCCCTGGTACTCGGGTGCAACATTCCAGATGCTTTACTAACACTCTCCCGACTTGGAGAGTCAGTGCCTTTAACCTCCTGTTTGGCCCAGTTTGCAAATTCCGCGGAAGATGAACAGGAATAGGGAGAACCAATGAGAGACTAGCTGGAGGTGTCTGGACGGGAAAATTTAACTCTCATTTCCCACCAGGAAGAGGAATTAACCAAAGGCTCAGCGTGCCATGCCGGAACCAGATTAGGGCCTGAAGCAATCCTGCGGTGTTGCGGCCAGCTCACAAGAAAGCGAGTTGAAGAAAGGAGCTCAGGGGCACTGTAATTCACAAACCTGCAGAGTTATAAATGACAGCTATCATCCAAAAATATACTGAAGTAAGGCTGCCAAGAGGACTTGAAAGCCGGGCAGAATTGCAGGAAACCGATTTCAGGAGGTAGACTGGAATTGCATTTAAAGCATAGGAAAAGAGGCAGAAGGTCGACAATGATGCACTTGGCCAAAAAGGGCGTATGCGTTTTTTCCTGAATATATTCAGGTAAAAACGCATACGCCCTTTTTGGCCAACCAAGCAAGCTTGCAAAGGAAATCTGCACTACAATGAAGTCTCACTTCCCCCCCCGTCAAAAGGGCCATCTGAAAAAAGTGTAAAATCCAGAAAGGCAGGACAGGCCATGGAGAACTGGGAGCCTTGTTATGCTGATGGGTGGGATGTAAATTGCCAACAGCCACTCGGGAGAAGTGTATGGTGTTTCCTGAAACATCTAAAAAACAAAGCAACAGAGCCTAGGGCACTTCCACTTATGGTCCTATAGCTTAGGGAAATTAAAATCAAAAAGACACAGCCACCCCAAAGTTTGGGATGGCTCTGTTTACAAGAAACTCGTTTACGGTACAAGTTCAATATCGCATAAAGCGAAAAATGGATAAAGAAGTTGTGGTACTTACATACAATGCAATATCACTCAGCAATGACATCTATGTCATCAGGCCCATAGCAGCATAATGAGTGGATTCAGGTATGATGATTCTAACTGAAATAAGTCACACAGAAAAAGAAACATCATAAGATATCACTAATACACGGAATGTAAACTTGGCTACACAGGAACTGAATTTCAAAACAGAACATGGTCCCAAATTTAGAAAACCAACTTATGCTTGCTTAAGGGGAAAGGTGAGTTGGGGTGCTGCATAAAACCAGAGATTGAAATGAGCACAGATAAAGTTCCTTAAGCCAAATATGTAATAGACAAGAGCTACTCCTTGCTCAACGAAATGGACTCAAAACCCCATATTAAACGCCTAATAATGTACCTGACTAGTAAGTATCTTAAAACCTATGGATTGCTATGTCTCTGAAAGTGAATCAATCGTGAGTACAGGGGCAAAAACGCAGCAGTGATTGGATTGGAGAGTTTTGGTGAGCAAATGAAGACCCTTTGAAGTCATATTGCATGGTACCCATTCCACGGGTCTCAAATCTCCAGGTTTAAGGGATTCTTCCTTCAGCTAAAACATGCATGTGGAACCCAGAGTATGATCAACCGTGTGATCGGGAGACGTGTTGAAATATGTCTCAGTTCTCGTCCCCTGGTACTCGGGTACAACATTCCAGATGCTTTACTAACACTCTCCCGACTTGGAGAGTCAGTGCCTTTAACCTCCTGTTTGGCCCAGTTTGCAAATTCCACGGAAGATGAACAGGAATAGGGAGAACCAATGAGAGACTAGCTGGAGGTGTCTGGACGGGAAAATTTAACTCTCATTTCCCACCAGGAAGAGGAATTAACCAAAGGCTCAGCGTGCCATGCCGGAACCAGATTAGGGCCTGAAGCAATCCTGTGGTGTTGCGGCCAGCTCACAAGAAACCGAGTTGAAGAAAGGAGCTCAGGGGCACTGTAATTCACAAACCTGCAGAGTTATAAATGACAGCTATCATCCAAAAATATACTGAAGTAAGGCTGCCAAGAGGACTTGAAAGCCGGGCAGAATTGCAGGAAACCGATTTCAGGAGGTAGACTGGAATTGCATTTAAAGCATAGGAAAAGAGGCAGAAGGTCGACAATGATGCACTTGGCCAAAAAGGGCGTATGCGTTTTTTCCTGAATATATTCAGGAAAAAACGCATATGACCTTTTTGGCCAACCAAGCAAGCTTGCAAAGAAATCTGCACTACAATGAAGTCTCACTCCCCCCCCCCCCGTCAAAAGGGCCATCTGAAAAAAGTGTAAAATCCAGAAAGGCAGGACAGACCATAGAGAACTGGGAGCCTTGTTATGCTGATGGGCGGGATGTAAATTGCCAACAGCCACTCCGGAGAAGTGTATGGTGTTTCCTGAAATATCTAAAAAACAAAGCAACAGAGCCTAGGGCACTTCCACTTATGGTCCTATAGCTTAGGGAAATTAAAATCAAAAAGACACAGCCACCCCAAAGTTTGGGATGGCTCTGTTTACAAGAAACTCGTTTACGGTACAAGTTCAATATCGCATAAAGCGAAAAATGGATAAAGAATTTGTGGTACTTACGTACAATGCAATATCACTCAGCAATGACATCTATGTCATCAAGCCCATAGCAGCATAATGAGTGGATTCAGGTATGATGATTCTAACTGAAATAAGTCACACAGAAAAAGAAACATCATAAGATATCACTAATACACGGAATGTAAACTTGGCTACACAGGAACTGAATTTCAAAACAGAACATGGTCCCAAATTTAGAAAACCAACTTATGCTTGCTTAAGGGGAAAGGTGAGTTGGGGTGCTGCAAAAAACCAGAGATTGAAATGAGCACAGATAAAGTTCCTTAAGCCAAATATGTAATAGACAAGAGCTACTCCTTGCTCAACGAAATGGACTCAAAACCCCATATTAAACGCCTAATAATGTACCTGACTAGTAAGTATCTTAAAACCTATGGATTGCTATGTCTCTGATAGTGAATCAATCGTGAGTACAGGGGCAAAAACGCAGCAGTGATAGGATTGGAGAGTTTTGGTGAGCAAATGAAGACCCTTTGAAGTCATATTGCATGGTACCCATTCCACGGGTCTCAACTCTCCAGGTTTAAGGGATTCTTCCTTCAGCTAAAACATGCATGTGGAACCCAGAGTATGATCAACCGTGTGATCGGGAGACGTGTTGAAATATGTCTCAGTTCTCGTCCCCTGGTACTCGGGTGCAACATTCCAGATGCTTTACTAACACTCTCCCGACTTGGAGAGTCAGTGCCTTTAACCTCCTGTTTGGCCCAGTTTGCAAATTCCGCGGAAGATGAACAGGAATAGGGAGAACCAATGAGAGACTAGCTGGAGGTGTCTGGACGGGAAAATTTAACTCTCATTTCCCACCAGGAAGAGGAATTAACCAAAGGCTCAGCGTGCCATGCCGGAACCAGATTAGGGCCTGAAGCAATCCTGCGGTGTTGCGGCCAGCTCACAAGAAAGCGAGTTGAAGAAAGGAGCTCAGGGGCACTGTAATTCACAAACCTGCAGAGTTATAAATGACAGCTATCATCCAAAAATATACTGAAGTAAGGCTGCCAAGAGGACTTGAAAGCCGGGCAGAATTGCAGGAAACCGATTTCAGGAGGTAGACTGGAATTGCATTTAAAGCATAGGAAAAGAGGCAGAAGGTCGACAATGATGCACTTGGCCAAAAAGGGCGTATGCGTTTTTTCCTGAATATATTCAGGAAAAAACGCATACGCCCTTTTTGGTCAACCAAGCAATCTTGCAAAGGAAATCTGCACTACAATGAAGTCTCACTTCCCCCTGGTCAAAAGGGCCATCTGAAAAAAGTGTAAAATCCAGAAAGGCAGGACAGGCCATGGAGAACTGGGAGCCTTGTTATGCTGATGGGCGGGATGTAAATTGCCAACAGCCACTCGGGAGAAGTGTATGGTGTTTCCTGAAACATCTAAAAAACAAAGCAACAGAGCCTAGGGCACTTCCACTTATGGTCCTATAGCTTAGGGAAATTAAAATCAAAAAGACACAGCCACCCCAAAGTTTGGGATGGCTCTGTTTACAAGAAACTCGTTTACGGTACAAGTTCAATATCGCATAAAGCGAAAAATGGATAAAGAAGTTGTGGTACTTACGTACAATGCAATATCACTCAGCAATGACATCTATGTCATCAGGTCCATAGCAGCATAATGAGTGGATTCAGGTATGATGATTCTAACTGAAATAAGTCACACAGAAAAAGAAACATCATAAGATATCACTAATACACGGAATGTAAACTTGGCTACACAGGAACTGAATTTCAAAACAGAACATGGTCCCAAATTTAGAAAATCAACTTATGCTTGCTTAAGGGGAAAGGTGAGTTGGGGTGCTGCATAAAACCAGAGATTGAAATGAGCACAGATAAAGTTCCTTAAGCCAAATATGTAATAGACAAGAGCTACTCCTTGCTCAACGAAATGGACTCAAAACCCCATATTAAACGCCTAATAATGTACCTGACTAGTAAGTATCTTAAAACCTATGGATTGCTATGTCTCTGAAAGTGAATCAATCGTGAGTACAGGGGCAAAAACGCAGCAGTGATAGGATTGGAGAGTTTTGGTGAGCAAATGAAGACCCTTTGAAGTCATATTGCATGGTACCCATTCCACGGGTCTCAACTCTCCAGGTTTAAGGGATTCTTCCTTCAGCTAAAACATGCATGTGGAACCCAGAGTATGATCAACCGTGTGATCGGGAGACGTGTTGAAATATGTCTCAGTTCTCGTCCCCTGGTACTCGGGTGCAACATTCCAGATGCTTTACTAACACTCTCCCGACTTGGAGAGTCAGTGCCTTTAACCTCCTGTTTGGCCCAGTTTGCAAATTCCACGGAAGATGAACAGGAATAGGGAGAACCAATGAGAGACTAGCTGGAGGTGTCTGGACGGGAAAATTTAACTCTCATTTCCCACCAGGAAGAGGAATTAACCAAAGGCTCAGCGTGCCATGCCGGAACCAGATTAGGGCCTGAAGCAATCCTGCGGTGTTGCGGCCAGCTCACAAGAAAGCGAGTTGAAGAAAGGAGCTCAGGGGCACTGTAATTCACAAACCTGCAGAGTTATAAATGACAGCTATCATCCAAAAATATACTGAAGTAAGGCTGCCAAGAGGACTTGAAAGCCGGGCAGAATTGCAGGAAACCGATTTCAGGAGGTAGACTGGAATTGCATTTAAAGCATAGGAAAAGAGGCAGAAGGTCGACAATGATGCACTTGGCCAAAAAGGGCGTATGCGTTTTTTCCTGAATATATTCAGGAAAAAACGCATACGCCCTTTTTGGCCAACCAAGCAAGCTTGCAAAGGAAATCTGCACTACAATGAAGTCTCACTTCCCCCCCGTCAAAAGGGCCATCTGAAAAAAGTGTAAAATCCAGAAAGGCAGGACAGGCCATGGAGAACTGGGAGCCTTGTTATGCTGATGGGCGGGATGTAACTTGCCAACAGCCACTCGGGAGAAGTGTATGGTGTTTCCTGAAACATCTAAAAAACAAAGCAACAGAGCCTAGGGCACTTCCACTTATGGTCCTATAGCTTAGGGAAATTAAAATCAAAAAGACACAGCCACCCCAAAGTTTGGGATGGCTCTGTTTACAAGAAACTCGTTTACGGTACAAGTTCAATATCGCATAAAGCGAAAAATGGATAAAGAAGTTGTGGTACTTACGTACAATGCAATATCACTCAGCAATGACATCTATGTCATCAGGCCCATAGCAGCATAATGAGTGGATTCAGGTATGATGATTCTAACTGAAATAAGTCACACAGAAAAAGAAACATCATAAGATATCACTAATACACGGAATGTAAACTTGGCTACACAGGAACTGGATTTCAAAACAGAACATGGTCCCAAATTTAGAAAACAAACTTATGCTTGCTTAAGGGGAAAGGTGAGTTGGGGTGCTGCATAAAACCAGAGATTGAAATGAGCACAGATAAAGTTCCTTAAGCCAAATATGTAATAGACAAGAGCTACTCCTTGCTCAACGAAATGGACTCAAAACCCCATATTAAACGCCTAATAATGTACCTGACTAGTAAGTATCTTAAAACCTATGGATTGCTATGTCTCTGAAAGTGAATCAATCGTGAGTACAGGGGCAAAAACGCAGCAGTGATAGGATTGGAGAGTTTTGGTGAGCAAATGAAGACCCTTTGAAGTCATATTGCATGGTACCCATTCCACGGGTCTCAACTCTCCAGGTTTAAGGGATTCTTCCTTCAGCTAAAACATGCATGTGGAACCCAGAGTATGATCAACCGTGTGATCGGGAGACGTGTTGAAATATGTCTCAGTTCTCGTCCCCTGGTACTCGGGTGCAACATTCCAGATGCTTTACTAACACTCTCCCGACTTGGAGAGTCAGTGCCTTTAACCTCCTGTTTGGCCCAGTTTGCAAATTCCGCGGAAGATGAACAGGAATAGGGAGAACCAATGAGAGACTAGCTGGAGGTGTCTGGACGGGAAAATTTAACTCTCATTTCCCACCAGGAAGAGGAATTAACCAAAGGCTCAGCGTGCCATGCCGGAACCAGATTAGGGCCTGAAGCAATCCTGCGGTGTTGCGGCCAGCTCACAAGAAAGCGAGTTGAAGAAAGGAGCTCAGGGGCACTGTAATTCACAAACCTGCAGAGTTATAAATGACAGCTATCATCCAAAAATATACTGAAGTAAGGCTGCCAAGAGGACTTGAAAGCCGGGCAGAATTGCAGGAAACCGATTTCAGGAGGTAGACTGGAATTGCATTTAAAGCATAGGAAAAGAGGCAGAAGGTCGACAATGATGCACTTGGCCAAAAAGGGCGTATGCGTTTTTTCCTGAATATATACAGGAAAAAACGCATACGCCCTTTTTGGCCAACCAAGCAAGCTTGCAAAGGAAATCTGCACTACAATGAACTCTCAATCCCCCCCGCCCCCGTCAAAAGGGCCATCTGAAAAAAGTGTAAAATCCAGAAAGGCAGGACAGGCCATGGAGAACTGGGAGCCTTGTTATGCTGATGGGCGGGATGTAAATTGCCAACAGCCACTCGGGAGAAGTGTATGGTGTTTCCTGAAACATCTAAAAAACAAAGCAACAGAGCCTAGGGCACTTCCACTTATGGTCCTATAGCTTAGGGAAATTAAAATCAAAAAGACACAGCCACCCCAAAGTTTGGGATGGCTCTGTTTACAAGAAACTCGTTTACGGTACAAGTTCAATATCGCATAAAGCGAAAAATGGATAAAGAAGTTGTGGTAATTACGTACAATGCAATATCACTCAGCAATGACATCTATGTCATCAGGCCCATAGCAGCATAATGAGTGGATTCAGGTATGATGATTCTAACTGAAATAAGTCACACAGAAAAAGAAACATCATAAGATATCACTAATACACGGAATGTAAACTTGGCTACACAGGAACTGAATTTCAAAACAGAACATGGTCCCAAATTTAGAAAATCAACTTATGCTTGCTTAAGGGGAAAGGTGAGTTGGGGTGCTGCATAAAACCAGAGATTGAAATGAGCACAGATAAAGTTCCTTAAGCCAAATATGTAATAGACAAGAGCTACTCCTTGCTCAACGAAATGGACTCAAAACCCCATATTAAACGCCTAATAATGTACCTGACTAGTAAGTATCTTAAAACCTATGGATTGCTATGTCTCTGAAAGTGAATCAATCGTGAGTACAGGGGCAAAAACGCAGCAGTGATAGGATTGGAGAGTTTTGGTGAGCAAATGAAGACCCTTTGAAGTCATATTGCATGGTACCCATTCCACAGGTCTCAACTCTCCAGGTTTAAGGGATTCTTCCTTCAGCTAAAACATGCATGAGGAACCCAGAGTATGATCAACCATGTGATCGGGAGACGTGTTGAAATATGTCTCAGTTCTCGTCCCCTGGTACTCGGGTGCAACATTCCAGATGCTTTACTAACACTCTCCCGACTTGGAGAGTCAGTGCCTTTAACCTCCTGTTTGGCCCAGTTTGCAAATTCTGCGGAAGATGAACAGGAATAGGGAGAACCAATGAGAGACTAGCTGGAGGTGTCTGGACGGGAAAATTTAACTCTCATTTCCCACCAGGAAGAGGAATTAACCAAAGGCTCAGCGTGCCATGCCGGAACCAGATTAGGGCCTGAAGCAATCCTGCGGTGTTGCGGCCAGCTCACAAGAAAGCGAGTTGAAGAAAGGAGCTCAGGGGCACTGTAATTCACAAACCTGCAGAGTTATAAATGACAGCTATCATCCAAAAATATACTGAAGTAAGGCTGCCAAGAGGACTTGAAAGCCGGGCAGAATTGCAGGAAACCGATTTCAGGAGGTAGACTGGAATTGCATTTAAAGCATAGGAAAAGAGGCAGAAGGTCGACAATGATGCACTTGGCCAAAAAGGGCGTATGCGTTTTTTCCTGAATATATTCAGGAAAAAACGCATGCGCCCTTTTTGGCCAACCAAGCAAGCTTGCAAAGGAAATCTGCACTACAATGAAGTCTCACTTCCCCCCCGTCAAAAGGGCCATCTGAAAAAAGTGTAAAATCCAGAAAGGCAGGACAGGCCATGGAGAACTGGGAGCCTTGTTATGCTGATGGGCGGGATGTAAATTGCCAACAGCCACTCCGGAGAAGTGTATGGTGTTTCCTGAAACATCTAAAAAACAAAGCAACAGAGCCTAGGGCACTTCCACTTATGGTCCTATAGCTTAGGGAAATTAAAATCAAAAAGACACAGCCACCCCAAAGTTTGGGATGGCTCTGTTTACAAGAAACTCGTTTACGGTACAAGTTCAATATCGCATAAAGCGAAAAATGGATAAAGAAGTTGTGGTAATTACGTACAATGCAATATCACTCAGCAATGACATCTATGTCATCAGGCCCATAGCAGCATAATGAGTGGATTCAGGTATGATGATTCTAACTGAAATAAGTCACACAGAAAAAGAAACATCATAAGATATCACTAATACACGGAATGTAAACTTGGCTACACAGGAACTGAATTTCAAAACAGAACATGGTCCCAAATTTAGAAAATCAACTTATGCTTGCTTAAGGGGAAAGGTGAGTTGGGGTGCTGCATAAAACCAGAGATTGAAATGAGCACAGATAAAGTTCCTTAAGCCAAATATGTAATAGACAAGAGCTACTCCTTGCTCAACGAAATGGACTCAAAACCCCATATTAAACGCCTAATAATGTACCTGACTAGTAAGTATCTTAAAACCTATGGATTGCTATGTCTCTGAAAGTGAATCAATCGTGAGTACAGGGGCAAAAACGCAGCAGTGATAGGATTGGAGAGTTTTGGTGAGCAAATGAAGACCCTTTGAAGTCATATTGCATGGTACCCATTCCACAGGTCTCAACTCTCCAGGTTTAAGGGATTCTTCCTTCAGCTAAAACATGCATGAGGAACCCAGAGTATGATCAACCATGTGATCGGGAGACGTGTTGAAATATGTCTCAGTTCTCGTCCCCTGGTACTCGGGTGCAACATTCCAGATGCTTTACTAACACTCTCCCGACTTGGAGAGTCAGTGCCTTTAACCTCCTGTTTGGCCCAGTTTGCAAATTCTGCGGAAGATGAACAGGAATAGGGAGAACCAATGAGAGACTAGCTGGAGGTGTCTGGACGGGAAAATTTAACTCTCATTTCCCACCAGGAAGAGGAATTAACCAAAGGCTCAGCGTGCCATGCCGGAACCAGATTAGGGCCTGAAGCAATCCTGCGGTGTTGCGGCCAGCTCACAAGAAAGCGAGTTGAAGAAAGGAGCTCAGGGGCACTGTAATTCACAAACCTGCAGAGTTATAAATGACAGCTATCATCCAAAAATATACTGAAGTAAGGCTGCCAAGAGGACTTGAAAGCCGGGCAGAATTGCAGGAAACCGATTTCAGGAGGTAGACTGGAATTGCATTTAAAGCATAGGAAAAGAGGCAGAAGGTCGACAATGATGCACTTGGCCAAAAAGGGCGTATGCGTTTTTTCCTGAATATATTCAGGAAAAAACGCATGCGCCCTTTTTGGCCAACCAAGCAAGCTTGCAAAGGAAATCTGCACTACAATGAAGTCTCACTTCCCCCCCGTCAAAAGGGCCATCTGAAAAAAGTGTAAAATCCAGAAAGGCAGGACAGGCCATGGAGAACTGGGAGCCTTGTTATGCTGATGGGCGGGATGTAAATTGCCAACAGCCACTCCGGAGAAGTGTATGGTGTTTCCTGAAACATCTAAAAAACAAAGCAACAGAGCCTAGGGCACTTCCACTTATGGTCCTATAGCTTAGGGAAATTAAAATCAAAAAGACACAGCCACCCCAAAGTTTGGGATGGCTCTGTTTACAAGAAACTCGTTTACGGTACAAGTTCAATATCGCATAAAGCGAAAAATGGATAAAGAAGTTGTGGTACTTACGTACAATGCAATATCACTCAGCAATGACATCTATGTCATCAGGCCCATAGCAGCATAATGAGTGGATTCAGGTATGATGATTCTAACTGAAATAAGTCACACAGAAAAAGAAACATCATAAGATATCACTAATACACGGAATGTAAACTTGGCTACACAGGAACTGAATTTCAAAACAGAACATGGTCCCAAATTTAGAAAATCAACTTATGCTTGCTTAAGGGGAAAGGTGAGTTGGGGTGCTGCATAAAACCAGAGATTGAAATGAGCACAGATAAAGTTCCTTAAGCCAAATATGTAATAGACAAGAGCTACTCCTTGCTCAACGAAATGGACTCAAAACCCCATATTAAACGCCTAATAATGTACCTGACTAGTAAGTATCTTAAAACCTATGGATTGCTATGTCTCTGAAAGTGAATCAATCGTGAGTACAGGGGCAAAAACGCAGCAGTGATAGGATTGGAGAGTTTTGGTGAGCAAATGAAGACCCTTTGAAGTCATATTGCATGGTACCCATTCCACGGGTCTCAACTCTCCAGGTTTAAGGGATTCTTCCTTCAGCTAAAACATGCATGTGGAACCCAGAGTATGATCAACCGTGTGATCGGGAGATGTGTTGAAATATGTCTCAGTTCTCGTCCCCTGGTACTCGGGTGCAACATTCCAGATGCTTTACTAACACTCTCCCGACTTGGAGAGTCAGTGCCTTTAACCTCCTGTTTGGCCCAGTTTGCAAATTCCGCGGAAGATGAACAGGAATAGGGAGAACCAATGAGAGACTAGCTGGAGGTGTCTGGACGGGAAAATTTAACTCTCATTTCCCACCAGGAAGAGGAATTAACCAAAGGCTCAGCGTGCCATGCCGGAACCAGATTAGGGCCTGAAGCAATCCTGCGGTGTTGCGGCCAGCTCACAAGAAAGCGAGTTGAAGAAAGGAGCTCAGGGGCACTGTAATTCACAAACCTGCAGAGTTATAAATGACAGCTATCATCCAAAAGTATACTGAAGTAAGGCTGCCAAGAGGACTTGAAAGCCGGGCAGAATTGCAGGAAACCGATTTCAGGAGGTAGACTGGAATTGCATTTAAAGCATAGGAAAAGAGGCAGAAGGTCGACAATGATGCACTTGGCCAAAAAGGGCGTATGCGTTTTTTCCTGAATATATTCAGGAAAAAACGCATACGCCCTTTTTGGCCAACCAAGCAAGCTTGCAAAGGAAATCTGCACTACAATGAAGTCTCACTTCCCCCCCGTCAAAAGGGCCATCTGAAAAAAGTGTAAAATCCAGAAAGGCAGGACAGGCCATGGAGAACTGGGAGCCTTGTTATGCTGATGGGCGGGATGTAAATTGCCAACAGCCACTCCAGAGAAGTGTATGGTGTTTCCTGAAACATCTAAAAAACAAAGCAACAGAGCCTAGGGCACTTCCACTTATGGTCCTGTAGCTTAGGGAAATTAAAATCAAAAAGACACAGCCACCCCAAAGTTTGGGATGGCTCTGTTTACAAGAAACTCGTTTACGGTACAAGTTCAATATCGCATAAAGCGAAAAATGGATAAAGAAGTTCTGGTACTTACGTACAATGCAATATCACTCAGCAATGACATCTATGTCATCAGGCCCATAGCAGCATAATGAGTGGATTCAGGTATGATGATTCTAACTGAAATAACTCACACAGAAAAAGAAACATCATAAGATATCACTAATACACGGAATGTAAACTTGGCTACACAGGAACTGAATTTCAAAACAGAACATGGTCCCAAATTTAGAAAACCAACTTATGCTTGCTTAAGGGGAAAGGTGAGTTGGGGTGCTGCATAAAACCAGAGATTGAAATGAGCACAGATAAAGTTCCTTAAGCCAAATATGTAATAGACAAGAGCTACTCCTTGCTCAACGAAATGGACTCAAAACCCCATATTAAACGCCTAATAATGTACCTGACTAGTAAGTATCTTAAAACCTATGGATTGCTATGTCTCTGAAAGTGAATCAATCGTGAGTACAGGGGCAAAAACGCAGCAGTGATAGGATTGGAGAGTTTTGGTGAGCAAATGAAGACCCTTTGAAGTCATATTGCATGGTACCCATTCCACGGGTCTCAACTCTCCAGGTTTAAGGGATTCTTCCTTCAGCTAAAACATGCATGTGGAACCCAGAGTATGATCAACCGTGTGATCGGGAGACGTGTTGAAATATGTCTCAGTTCTCGTCCCCTGGTACTCGGGTGCAACATTCCAGATGCTTTACTAACACTCTCCCAACTTGGAGAGTCAGTGCCTTTAACCTCCTGTTTGGCCCAGTTTGCAAATTCTGCGGAAGATGAACAGGAATAGGGAGAACCAATGAGAGACTAGCTGGAGGTGTCTGGACGGGAAAATTTAACTCTCATTTCCCACCAGGAAGAGGAATTAACCAAAGGCTCAGCGTGCCATGCCGGAACCAGATTAGGGCCTGAAGCAATCCTGCGGTGTTGCGGCCAGCTCACAAGAAAGCGAGTTGAAGAAAGGAGCTCAGGGGCACTGTAATTCACAAATCTGCAGAGTTATAAATGACAGCTATCATCCAAAAATATACTGAAGTAAGGCTGCCAAGAGGACTTGAAAGCCGGGCAGAATTGCAGGAAACCGATTTCAGGAGGTAGACTGGAATTGCATTTAAAGCATAGGAAAAGAGGCAGAAGGTCGACAATGATGCACTTGGCCAAAAAGGGCGTATGCGTTTTTTCCTGAATATATTCAGGAAAAAACGCATGCGCCCTTTTTGGCCAACCAAGCAAGCTTGCAAAGGAAATCTGCACTACAATGAAGTCTCACTTCCCCCCCGTCAAAAGGGCCATCTGAAAAAAGTGTAAAATCCAGAAAGGCAGGACAGGCCATGGAGAACTGGGAGCCTTGTTATGCTGATGGGCGGGATGTAAATTGCCAACAGCCACTCCGGAGAAGTGTATGGTGTTTCCTGAAACATCTAAAAAACAAAGCAACAGAGCCTAGGGCACTTCCACTTATGGTCCTATAGCTTAGGGAAATTAAAATCAAAAAGACACAGCCACCCCAAAGTTTGGGATGGCTCTGTTTACAAGAAACTCGTTTACGGTACAAGTTCAATATCGCATAAAGCGAAAAATGGATAAAGAAGTTGTGGTACTTACGTACAATGCAATATCACTCAGCAATGACATCTATGTCATCAGGCCCATAGCAGCATAATGAGTGGATTCAGGTATGATGATTCTAACTGAAATAAGTCACACAGAAAAAGAAACATCATAAGATATCACTAATACACGGAATGTAAACTTGGCTACACAGGAACTGAATTTCAAAACAGAACATGGTCCCAAATTTAGAAAATCAACTTATGCTTGCTTAAGGGGAAAGGTGAGTTGGGGTGCTGCATAAAACCAGAGATTGAAATGAGCACAGATAAAGTTCCTTAAGCCAAATATGTAATAGACAAGAGCTACTCCTTGCTCAACGAAATGGACTCAAAACCCCATATTAAACGCCTAATAATGTACCTGACTAGTAAGTATCTTAAAACCTATGGATTGCTATGTCTCTGAAAGTGAATCAATCGTGAGTACAGGGGCAAAAACGCAGCAGTGATAGGATTGGAGAGTTTTGGTGAGCAAATGAAGACCCTTTGAAGTCATATTGCATGGTACCCATTCCACGGGTCTCAACTCTCCAGGTTTAAGGGATTCTTCCTTCAGCTAAAACATGCATGTGGAACCCAGAGTATGATCAACCGTGTGATCGGGAGATGTGTTGAAATATGTCTCAGTTCTCGTCCCCTGGTACTCGGGTGCAACATTCCAGATGCTTTACTAACACTCTCCCGACTTGGAGAGTCAGTGCCTTTAACCTCCTGTTTGGCCCAGTTTGCAAATTCCGCGGAAGATGAACAGGAATAGGGAGAACCAATGAGAGACTAGCTGGAGGTGTCTGGACGGGAAAATTTAACTCTCATTTCCCACCAGGAAGAGGAATTAACCAAAGGCTCAGCGTGCCATGCCGGAACCAGATTAGGGCCTGAAGCAATCCTGCGGTGTTGCGGCCAGCTCACAAGAAAGCGAGTTGAAGAAAGGAGCTCAGGGGCACTGTAATTCACAAACCTGCAGAGTTATAAATGACAGCTATCATCCAAAAGTATACTGAAGTAAGGCTGCCAAGAGGACTTGAAAGCCGGGCAGAATTGCAGGAAACCGATTTCAGGAGGTAGACTGGAATTGCATTTAAAGCATAGGAAAAGAGGCAGAAGGTCGACAATGATGCACTTGGCCAAAAAGGGCGTATGCGTTTTTTCCTGAATATATTCAGGAAAAAACGCATACGCCCTTTTTGGCCAACCAAGCAAGCTTGCAAAGGAAATCTGCACTACAATGAAGTCTCACTTCCCCCCCGTCAAAAGGGCCATCTGAAAAAAGTGTAAAATCCAGAAAGGCAGGACAGGCCATGGAGAACTGGGAGCCTTGTTATGCTGATGGGCGGGATGTAAATTGCCAACAGCCACTCCAGAGAAGTGTATGGTGTTTCCTGAAACATCTAAAAAACAAAGCAACAGAGCCTAGGGCACTTCCACTTATGGTCCTGTAGCTTAGGGAAATTAAAATCAAAAAGACACAGCCACCCCAAAGTTTGGGATGGCTCTGTTTACAAGAAACTCGTTTACGGTACAAGTTCAATATCGCATAAAGCGAAAAATGGATAAAGAAGTTCTGGTACTTACGTACAATGCAATATCACTCAGCAATGACATCTATGTCATCAGGCCCATAGCAGCATAATGAGTGGATTCAGGTATGATGATTCTAACTGAAATAAGTCACACAGAAAAAGAAACATCATAAGATATCACTAATACACGGAATGTAAACTTGGCTACACAGGAACTGAATTTCAAAACAGAACATGGTCCCAAATTTAGAAAACCAACTTATGCTTGCTTAAGGGGAAAGGTGAGTTGGGGTGCTGCATAAAACCAGAGATTGAAATGAGCACAGATAAAGTTCCTTAAGCCAAATATGTAATAGACAAGAGCTACTCCTTGCTCAACGAAATGGACTCAAAACCCCATATTAAACGCCTAATAATGTACCTGACTAGTAAGTATCTTAAAACCTATGGATTGCTATGTCTCTGAAAGTGAATCAATCGTGAGTACAGGGGCAAAAACGCAGCAGTGATAGGATTGGAGAGTTTTGGTGAGCAAATGAAGACCCTTTGAAGTCATATTGCATGGTACCCATTCCACGGGTCTCAACTCTCCAGGTTTAAGGGATTCTTCCTTCAGCTAAAACATGCATGTGGAACCCAGAGTATGATCAACCGTGTGATCGGGAGACGTGTTGAAATATGTCTCAGTTCTCGTCCCCTGGTACTCGGGTGCAACATTCCAGATGCTTTACTAACACTCTCCCAACTTGGAGAGTCAGTGCCTTTAACCTCCTGTTTGGCCCAGTTTGCAAATTCTGCGGAAGATGAACAGGAATAGGGAGAACCAATGAGAGACTAGCTGGAGGTGTCTGGACGGGAAAATTTAACTCTCATTTCCCACCAGGAAGAGGAATTAACCAAAGGCTCAGCGTGCCATGCCGGAACCAGATTAGGGCCTGAAGCAATCCTGCGGTGTTGCGGCCAGCTCACAAGAAAGCGAGTTGAAGAAAGGAGCTCAGGGGCACTGTAATTCACAAACCTGCAGAGTTATAAATGACAGCTATCATCCAAAAATATACTGAAGTAAGGCTGCCAAGAGGACTTGAAAGCCGGGCAGAATTGCAGGAAACCGATTTCAGGAGGTAGACTGGAATTGCATTTAAAGCATAGGAAAAGAGGCAGAAGGTCGACAATGATGCACTTGGCCAAAAAGGGCGTATGCGTTTTTTCCTGAATATATTCAGGAAAAAACGCATGCGCCCTTTTTGGCCAACCAAGCAAGCTTGCAAAGGAAATCTGCACTACAATGAAGTCTCACTTCCCCCCCGTCAAAAGGGCCATCTGAAAAAAGTGTAAAATCCAGAAAGGCAGGACAGGCCATGGAGAACTGGGAGCCTTGTTATGCTGATGGGCGGGATGTAAATTGCCAACAGCCACTCCGGAGAAGTGTATGGTGTTTCCTGAAACATCTAAAAAACAAAGCAACAGAGCCTAGGGCACTTCCACTTATGGTCCTATAGCTTAGGGAAATTAAAATCAAAAAGACACAGCCACCCCAAAGTTTGGGATGGCTCTGTTTACAAGAAACTCGTTTACGGTACAAGTTCAATATCGCATAAAGCGAAAAATGGATAAAGAAGTTGTGGTACTTACGTACAATGCAATATCACTCAGCAATGACATCTATGTCATCAGGCCCATAGCAGCATAATGAGTGGATTCAGGTATGATGATTCTAACTGAAATAAGTCACACAGAAAAAGAAACATCATAAGATATCACTAATACACGGAATGTAAACTTGGCTACACAGGAACTGAATTTCAAAACAGAACATGGTCCCAAATTTAGAAAATCAACTTATGCTTGCTTAAGGGGAAAGGTGAGTTGGGGTGCTGCATAAAACCAGAGATTGAAATGAGCACAGATAAAGTTCCTTAAGCCAAATATGTAATAGACAAGAGCTACTCCTTGCTCAACGAAATGGACTCAAAACCCCATATTAAACGCCTAATAATGTACCTGACTAGTAAGTATCTTAAAACCTATGGATTGCTATGTCTCTGAAAGTGAATCAATCGTGAGTACAGGGGCAAAAACGCAGCAGTGATAGGATTGGAGAGTTTTGGTGAGCAAATGAAGACCCTTTGAAGTCATATTGCATGGTACCCATTCCACGGGTCTCAACTCTCCAGGTTTAAGGGATTCTTCCTTCAGCTAAAACATGCATGTGGAACCCAGAGTATGATCAACCGTGTGATCGGGAGACGTGTTGAAATATGTCTCAGTTCTCGTCCCCTGGTACTCGGGTGCAACATTCCAGATGCTTTACTAACACTCTCCCGACTTGGAGAGTCAGTGCCTTTAACCTCCTGTTTGGCCCAGTTTGCAAATTCCGCGGAAGATGAACAGGAATAGGGAGAACCAATGAGAGACTAGCTGGAGGTGTCTGGACGGGAAAATTTAACTCTCATTTCCCACCAGGAAGAGGAATTAACCAAAGGCTCAGCGTGCCATGCCGGAACCAGATTAGGGCCTGAAGCAATCCTGCGGTGTTGCGGCCAGCTCACAAGAAAGCGAGTTGAAGAAAGGAGCTCAGGGGCACTGTAATTCACAAACCTGCAGAGTTATAAATGACAGCTATCATCCAAAAATATACTGAAGTAAGGCTGCCAAGAGGACTTGAAAGCCGGGCAGAATTGCAGGAAACCGATTTCAGGAGGTAGACTGGAATTGCATTTAAAGCATAGGAAAAGAGGCAGAAGGTCGACAATGATGCACTTGGCCAAAAAGGGCGTATGCGTTTTTTCCTGAATATATTCAGGAAAAAACGCATACGCCCTTTTTGGCCAAGCAAGCAAGCTTGCAAAGGAAATCTGCACTACAATGAAGTCTCACTTCCCCCCCACCCCGTCAAAAGGGCCATCTGAAAAAACTGTAAAATCCAGAAGGCAGGACAGGCCATGGAGAACTGGGAGCCTTGTTATGCTGATGGGCGGGATGTAACTTGCCAACAGCCACTCGGGAGAAGTGTATGGTGTTTCCTGAAACATCTAAAAAACAAAGCAACAGAGCCTAGGGCACTTCCACTTATGGTCCTATAGCTTAGGGAAATTAAAATCAAAAAGACACAGCCACCCCAAAGTTTGGGATGGCTCTGTTTACAAGAAACTCGTTTACGGTACAAGTTCAATATCGCATAAAGCGAAAAATGGATAAAGAAGTTGTGGTACTTACGTACAATGCAATATCACTCAGCAATGACATCTATGTCATCAGGCCCATAGCAGCATAATGAGTGGATTCAGGTATGATGATTCTAACTGAAATAAGTCACACAGAAAAAGAAACATCATAAGATATCACTAATACACGGAATGTAAACTTGGCTACACAGGAACTGGATTTCAAAACAGAACATGGTCCCAAATTTAGAAAACCAACTTATGTTTGCTTAAGGGGAAAGGTGAGTTGGGGTGCTGCATAAAACCAGAGATTGAAATGAGCACAGATAAAGTTCCTTAAGCCAAATATGTAACAGACAAGAGCTACACCTTGCTCAACGAAATGGACTCAAAACCCCATATTAAACGCCTAATAATGTACCTGACTAGTAAGTATCTTAAAACCTATGGATTACTATGTCTCTGAAAGTGAATCAATCGTGAGTACAGTGGCAAAAACGCAGCAGTGATAGGATTGGAGAGTTTTGGTGAGCAAATGAAGACCCTTTGAAGTCATATTGCATGGTACCCATTCCACGGGTCTCAACTCTCCAGGTTTAAGGGATTCTTCCTTCAGCTAAAACATGCATGTGGAACCCAGAGTATGATCAACCGTGTTATCGGGAGACGTGTTGAAATATGTCTCAGTTCTCGTCCCCTGGTACTCGGGTGCAACATTCCAGATGCTTTACTAACACTCTCCCGAGTTGGAGAGTCAGTGCCTTTAACCTCCTCTTTGGCCCAGTTTACAAATTCCACGGAAGATGAACAGGAATAGGGAGAACCAATGAGAGACTAGCTGGAGGTGTCTGGACGGGAAAATTTAACTCTCATTTCCCACCAGGAAGAGGAATTAACCAAAGGCTCAGCGTGCCATGCCGGAACCAGATTAGGGCCTGAAGCAATCCTGCGGTGTTGCGGCCAGCTCACAAGAAAGCGAGTTGAAGAAAGGAGCTCAGGGGCACTGTAATTCACAAACCTGCAGAGTTATAAATGACAGCTATCATCCAAAAATATACTGAAGTAAGGCTGCCAAGAGGACTTGAAAGCCGGGCAGAATTGCAGGAAACCGATTTCAGGAGGTAGACTGGAATTGCATTTAAAGCATTACGAAAAGAGGCAGAAGGTCGACAATGATGCACTTGGCCAAAAAGGGCGTATGCGTTTTTTTCCTGAATATATTCAGGAAAAAACGCATACGCCCTTTTTGGCCAACCAAACAAGCTTGCAAAGGAAATCTGCACTACAATGAAGTCTCACTTCCCCCCCCCGTCAAAAGGGCCATCTGAAAAAAGTGTAAAATCCAGAAGGCAGGACAGGCCATGGAGAACTGGGAGCCTTGTTATGCTGATGGGCGGGATGTAACTTGCCAACAGCCACTCGGGAGAAGTGTATGGTGTTTCCTGAAACATCTAAAAAACAAAGCAACAGAGCCTAGGGCACTTCCACTTATGGTCCTGTAGCTTAGGGAAATTAAAATCAAAAAGACACAGCCACCCCAAAGTTTGGGATGGCTCTGTTTACAAGAAACTCGTTTACGGTACAAGTTCAATATCGCATAAAGCGAAAAATGGATAAAGAAGTTCTGGTACTTACGTACAATGCAATATCACTCAGCAATGACATCTATGTCATCAGGCCCATAGCAGCATAATGAGTGGATTCAGGTATGATGATTCTAACTGAAATAAGTCACACAGAAAAAGAAACATCATAAGATATCACTAATACACGGAATGTAAACTTGGCTACACAGGAACTGAATTTCAAAACAGAACATGGTCCCAAATTTAGAAAATCAACTTATGCTTGCTTAAGGGGAAAGGTGAGTTGGGGTGCTGCATAAAACCAGAGATTGAAATGAGCACAGATAAAGTTCCTTAAGCCAAATATGTAATAGACAAGAGCTACTCCTTGCTCAACGAAATGGACTCAAAACCCCATATTAAACGCCTAATAATGTACCTGACTAGTAAGTATCTTAAAACCTATGGATTGCTATGTCTCTGAAAGTGAATCAATCGTGAGTACAGGGGCAAAAACGCAGCAGTGATAGGATTGGAGAGTTTTGGTGAGCAAATGAAGACCCTTTGAAGTCATATTGCATGGTACCCATTCCACGGGTCTCAACTCTCCAGGTTTAAGGGATTCTTCCTTCAGCTAAAACATGCATGTGGAACCCAGAGTATGATCAACCGTGTGATCGGGAGACGTGTTGAAATATGTCTCAGTTCTCGTCCCCTGGTACTCGGGTGCAACATTCCAGATGCTTTACTAACACTCTCCCGACTTGGAGAGTCAGTGCCTTTAACCTCCTGTTTGGCCCAGTTTGCAAATTCCGCGGAAGATGAACAGGAATAGGGAGAACCAATGAGAGACTAGCTGGAGGTGTCTGGACGGGAAAATTTAACTCTCATTTCCCACCAGGAAGAGGAATTAACCAAAGGCTCAGCGTGCCATGCCGGAACCAGATTAGGGCCTGAAGCAATCCTGCGGTGTTGCGGCCAGCTCACAAGAAAGCGAGTTGAAGAAAGGAGCTCAGGGGCACTGTAATTCACAAACCTGCAGAGTTATAAATGACAGCTATCATCCAAAAATATACTGAAGTAAGGCTGCCAAGAGGACTTTGAAAGCCGGGCAGAATTGCAGGAAACCGATTTCAGGAGGTAGACTGGAATTGCATTTAAAGCATAGGAAAAGAGGCAGAAGGTCGACAATGATGCACTTGGCCAAAAAGGGCGTATGCGTTTTTTCCTGAATATATTCAGGAAAAAACGCATACGCCCTTTTTGGCCAAGCAAGCAAGCTTGCAAAGGAAATCTGCACTACAATGAAGTCTCACTTCCCCCCCACCCCGTCAAAAGGGCCATCTGAAAAAACTGTAAAAATCCAGAAGGCAGGACAGGCCATGGAGAACTGGGAGCCTTGTTATGCTGATGGGCGGGATGTAACTTGCCAACAGCCACTCGGGAGAAGTGTATGGTGTTTCCTGAAACATCTAAAAAACAAAGCAACAGAGCCTAGGGCACTTCCACTTATGGTCCTATAGCTTAGGGAAATTAAAATCAAAAAGACACAGCCACCCCAAAGTTTGGGATGGCTCTGTTTACAAGAAACTCGTTTACGGTACAAGTTCAATATCGCATAAAGCGAAAAATGGATAAAGAAGTTGTGGTACTTACGTACAATGCAATATCACTCAGCAATGACATCTATGTCATCAGGCCCATAGCAGCATAATGAGTGGATTCAGGTATGATGATTCTAACTGAAATAAGTCACACAGAAAAAGAAACATCATAAGATATCACTAATACACGGAATGTAAACTTGGCTACACAGGAACTGGATTTCAAAACAGAACATGGTCCCAAATTTAGAAAACCAACTTATGTTTGCTTAAGGGGAAAGGTGAGTTGGGGTGCTGCATAAAACCAGAGATTGAAATGAGCACAGATAAAGTTCCTTAAGCCAAATATGTAACAGACAAGAGCTACACCTTGCTCAACGAAATGGACTCAAAACCCCATATTAAACGCCTAATAATGTACCTGACTAGTAAGTATCTTAAAACCTATGGATTACTATGTCTCTGAAAGTGAATCAATCGTGAGTACAGTGGCAAAAACGCAGCAGTGATAGGATTGGAGAGTTTTGGTGAGCAAATGAAGACCCTTTGAAGTCATATTGCATGGTACCCATTCCACGGGTCTCAACTCTCCAGGTTTAAGGGATTCTTCCTTCAGCTAAAACATGCATGTGGAACCCAGAGTATGATCAACCATGTTATCGGGAGACGTGTTGAAATATGTCTCAGTTCTCGTCCCCTGGTACTCGGGTGCAACATTCCAGATGCTTTACTAACACTCTCTCCCGACTTGGAGAGTCAGTGCCTTTAACCTCCTCTTTGGCCCAGTTTACAAATTCCACGGAAGATGAACAGGAATAGGGAGAACCAATGAGAGACTAGCTGGAGGTGTCTGGACGGGAAAATTTA